>NW_017309069.1:25598-36219 GCF_000935625.1 Nanorana parkeri | reverse complement strand
AAAACCGCCAGCTGCACAGGCTCATGAAGGTGAATGCTGCTTCATGCAGGTCCACCTAACTTGCTGCCTGAGCCTCCAGTGACAGCCTACCCCACCGGTGCTCGTGAAGAAAACCAAACCAAGCCCGGGTCCCTCTGCTGAACCCCATGGGGCCCGGAACGGCTGGCTGTACACCCCCCTATAGACAGCCCTGTCTCCACCCTTCCCCCGAATCTACAGCGCTGCTGTCAGGGCAGGACAGTGGGACGTTTATAAAACAGGAATAAAGCTGGCGCTGGACCTCAGAGGGTCGAGTCTGCAAGGGGGGGGCCACACTGGAGTAATGCAGCAAAAACTTTTTTATTATAGTTCAAGCCACTTCCTGTTTTAGAGTGACAACTGCCTGCCATGTGTTCTCCTGCGTAGTCACCCCTGTCACATGTACCCCCGGTGGAGACTACAAGCAGCCACGCTGACACATGTGTAGCAGGGGCGTAACTAGAAATCACAGGGGCCCCGCAGCAAAATTTTGTATGTGGGCCCTGTGATTTCTAGTTATGCCACTTGCGGAGCCCACCTGATATACCAAACAGCCCACCTGAGAGTCACCCTGCAGAGCCCGCCGTAGACTCTCTCAGGTGTCGGTGATCTAACAGCGGCGCGTTCCTCATCACAGCCGCCAGTGACGGCCAGCACCCTGATATGCCATGGCGACCCGCACAGCATCAGATGGATGCCCGGGCCGGGCGCCCCTGTGCCCCGGGCCCCATAGCGGCCGCCTGGGTCGCTATGGCGATTGTTACGCCACGGATGTGTAGCCATAATCTGTTGTTGTCGGGAGGCTGATGGAGCCGACACGGGAGAGAATGCACTTAGACAGGAAGTGGCATGTAGACAGGAAGTGGCATGTAGACAGGAAGTGGCCGGAGGAGATCAGCAGCACTGAGGAAAACAATGGCAGCTCTCTATGGTACAGAACAGAACGACGGGCTCACCTGGGCAGTGCCGGGCTGATGATCCTCCGCACGCTGCCAGACGTGAGCGCCTTCCTGTTTGGCGTCCATCTTGGATAAATCTTGTAGGCGGTGGTTGCTCTTCTGTGCGGGAGCTCGACGCAGAGCTCTCACCTGTTCTCTGTGCTTCTCCTCAAACACAACTTACACAGCCGGGGCAACATGGCTGCAAAGAGAGGAGGTCAGAGTCAGCGTCCACATTCCAGTATTACCACCAGGAAACAAACATATAAGAGGCGGAGCCACCAGACTGAAGATGAACTCCGCCCACAACAACTCTCATTTACATATATATTCCATTACAGTCACAAAGGATATAAAACTACATTGTGCGCACCAAATGCCAGATATTACCTTGTAAATATAGCAATGACATCATCACTGTGCTGTACATAGCCTGTGCAGAGAGCAGAGCAGTGGGAGGGGTCCAGCAGGTCCCACCCACTACAGGCTGTCTGCAGAATACTACAGGAGGGGGCGGAGATAAGACCAGTCACCCTGCACAAGGAGAGAGAGCAGCAGTGACCGGTCTTTATTACTGGAGGGGGCGGAGACAAGACCAGTCACCCTGCACAAGGAGAAAGAGCAGCAGTGGGCAGTCTCTATTACAGGAGGGGGCGGAGCAGAGACCAGTCACCCTGCACAAGGAGAGAGAGAGATCAGCAGTGGGCGGTCTCTATTACAGGAGGGGGCGGAGACAAGACCAGTCACCCCGCACAAGGAGAGAGAGCAGCAGTGACCGGTCTTTATTACAGGAGGGGGCGGAGACAAGACCAGTCACCCTGTGCAAGGGGAGAGCAGCAGGGACCAGTCTTTATTACAGGAGGGGGCGGAGACAAGGCCAGTCACCCTGTGCAAGGGGAGAGAGCAGCAGGGACCAGTCTTTATTACTGGAGGGGGCGGAGACAAGCCCAGTCACCCTGTGCAAGGGGAGAGAGCAGCAGTGGGCGGTCTTTATTACTGGAGGGGGCGGAGACAAGCCCAGTCACCCTGCACAAGGAGAGAGAGCAGCAGTGACCGGTCTTTATAACAGGACGCACCTGCGGGGGAAGACTCCTGCGTGTTTTTAGCGTTTTCTGGTGTTTATTTTGCGTCGCTCTCATTTGATTGATTTACATTTTATGTAATAAATGTCGATTTATTTTTCCTCATCGCGGGAGAACGGATATTTTTAGTCCTGATGAAATATCTGAATTCTCATTCCCGGTGCCAGCGATTTATATACGGAGCCGATTCTTCATCATCCGACCCGCTCCATAGGGCAGCCTGATGGGCCGCGCCAGCGGGAGGGTGACGGCACTCCAAGTCACATGACCTCCTTTCTTATTATAGGTGTGCTGCCATGAGCGAGAGATGAGACACATTTCCCGGCTCCATCCCACCCAGAGTCCGGATCATCATCAGAGAGAATATTACTACACAAAATGTCCCCATTGTGGGAGGGGCAGAGACACAAACTACTGGGAGGAAATCTCAACATTGTGGGAGGGGCAGAGACACTAACTAATGGGGGAAATCTCACCATTGTGGGAGGGGAAGGGACACAAACTACTGGGGGGAAATCTCACCATTGTGGGAGGGGCAGAGACATAAACTACTGGGGGGGTGATCTCACCATTGTGGGAGGGGCAGAGACATAAACTACTGGGGGGGTGATCTCACCATTGTGGGAGGGGCAGAGACATAAACTACTGGGGGGGTGATCTCACCATTGTGGGAGGGGCAGAGACATAAACTACTGGGGGGGTGATCTCACCATTGTGGGAGGGGCAGAGACATAAACTACTGGGGGGGTGATCTCACCATTGTGGGAGGGGCAGAGACATAAACTACTGGGGGGGTGATCTCACCATTGTGGGAGGGGCAGAGACATAAACTACTGGGGGGGTGATCTCACCATTGTGGGAGGGGCAGAGACATAAACTACTGGGGGGGTGATCTCACCATTGTGGGAGGGGCAGAGACATAAACTACTGGGGGGGTGATCTCACCATTGTGGGAGGGGCAGAGACATAAACTACTGGGGGGGTGATCTCACCATTGTGGGAGGGGCAGAGACATAAACTACTGGGGGGGTGATCTCACCATTGTGGGAGGGGCAGAGACATAAACTACTGGGGGGGTGATCTCACCATTGTGGGAGGGGCAGAGACATAAACTACTGGGGGGGTGATCTCACCATTGTGGGAGGGGCAGAGACATAAACTACTGGGGGGGTGATCTCACCATTGTGGGAGGGGCAGAGACATAAACTACTGGGGGGGTGATCTCACCATTGTGGGAGGGGCAGAGACATAAACTACTGGGGGGGTGATCTCACCATTGTGGGAGGGGCAGAGACATAAACTACTGGGGGGGTGATCTCACCATTGTGGGAGGGGCAGAGACATAAACTACTGGGGGGGTGATCTCACCATTGTGGGAGGGGCAGAGACATAAACTACTGGGGGGGTGATCTCACCATTGTGGGAGGGGCAGAGACATAAACTACTGGGGGGGTGATCTCACCATTGTGGGAGGGGCAGAGACATAAACTACTGGGGGGGTGATCTCACCATTGTGGGAGGGGCAGAGACACAAACTACTGGAGGAAATCTCGCCATTGTGGGAGGGGCAGAGACGCAAACTACTGCATTTGTTAGGGTATTTTGGGGACCATTACAAGAAATGGAAAGTCCCGGCACGCTTTAGGGCTGGATAGGATTAGTTTATAGCAATTATCAGGTTCCATTAAAGAAGAATGACGTTCATCTATCATACGACGCGGGTCTGTGTTCCGCGTAGGCGGCTCTGTATAAAAGGTGACCGTGGTTGGAGTCTGTATCATGGCTGACCACCCCCATGCTGCATGATTATACATTGCAGTGAATGGAGAGGAGCGCTCGTCTGGGCTCCCCGTGTCTCATCCACCATTACCGAGAGGTGGAAAAGAAGCAATAAGCCGCCGATTCCTGCTGGAGCCGCCCACGCACAAAGCTCCGGAATTCATTATCCGGATAGAGAGAGCCTGGAACATGGCCGCCGGAGCCCACGGTGATGGATCGGCTTCATATGAGGCTGCAAACAATTGGCCTGAAGCCCCCAACAGCCTCACAAGCATCTGTAGTATTGATTGTATGAAAAGACTATGTTATAAAGTAGATACATGTAACCAGGTGACGCTTCCTTTGCTTTGAGTACTTTGTATCTTTTTTTTATATAAAATCCTAATTGTCTCTGTTTTTGTATCTTTTGTCAGATCTCTGTGTGATTTTAGGAGGCCATTCACTAAAGCTGGCCAATGCATGGCATGAATTCCAGCCATCAGCCGAAATCTGAACCATAGGTGACCCAGTCGGCACCACCACCCAAAGATGATGGAAAATTGTTGGCTGAACAGTGAGTGGTAACCAATCAGATGCAGTCACTGTTCTGGTATTTAGGACAGCTGCCGGTGCTGTCTGTACAATAGGCGGCAGGGGAGATTGCACCCATCCGTGCTGTTGAATGTGAAGCAAGGGGTGTGGCCAGACCCCAGGATAATGCCTGTGAGAGAAACCCAGCCATGCATGTCTAAAAATGACTAGACCTCCAACTCACATTACCTATGTACAAAAAGCACCACAACACGTAGCTGCGGTCAGGGACGGTGTTTACGCTCTCTGCTGCCCCAATGCCGGGTTCCTCAATGCGTCACCCCCCCCCCTGTATGCAGGCTGCAAACAAGTGATCTTGACAACAAAACAAGCGGCGGCTTCCCCGCTGTACATTTAGCTCTGATTGCCCAAAGCCGGGCTAAATGTAGAACATAACTGCCCCTCTACTCCCTGCTGCCCCGAGGCCGGGCCTTGGTTAGCATTGTGGAAATCCGGCCCTGGATGTGAATGTGCATGGATCGTGGGGCGCAGCACATAAGATGTGAATGCGCATGGATCCCAGCACATAGATGTGAATGCGCATGGATCGCGGGGCGCAGCACATAGATGTGAATGTGCATGGATCGCGGGGAGCAGCACATAGATGTGAATGCGCATGGATCGCAGGGAGCAGCACATAGATGTGAATGCGCATGGATCGCGGGGAGCAGCACATAGATATGAATGTGCATGGATCGCGGGGAGCAGCACATAAGATGTGAATGCGCATGGATCGCAGCACATAGATGTGAATGCGCATGGATCGCGGGGCCCAGCACATAGATGTGAATGTGCATGGATCGCGGGGAGCAACACATAAGATGTGAATGCGCATGGATCGCGGGGTGAGCAGCACATAAGATGTGAATGCGCATGGATCGCAGCACATAGATGTGAATGCGCATGGATCGCGGGGCCCAGCACATAGATGTGAATGTGCATGGATCGCGGGGAGCAACACATAAGATGTGAATGCGCATGGATCGCGGGGAGCAACACATAAGATGTGAATGCGCATGGATCGCGGGGAGCAACACATTAGATGTGAATGCGCATGGATCATGGGGCGCAGCACATAGATGCGCATGGATCGAGGGGAGCAGCACATAGATGTGAATGCGCATGGATCGTGGGGCGCAGCACATGGATTGAGAAGTGTATATGCTTTATATCTGACCCCCCCTCCCCGTCCTCCTGACTACAGAGACACATGAATGATGAGCTCCGTGTCCTCTGCGGCGCTCCGACACCTGAAGACAAAGTGTTCCTATGGTGGGTGCAGCGACAGGTCTGCAGGGGGTGCAGCGACAGGTCTGCAGCGAGAGGTCTGCAGGGGGAGCAGCGACAGGTCTGCAGCGAGAGGTCTGCAGGGGGAGCAGCGAGAGGTCTGCAGGGGGAGCAGCGAGAGGTCTGCCGGCGGTGCAGCCAGAGGTCTGCAGGTGTTAACATGCGTTGCAATGGGCTGCCTAACGCAGCAAAAAGCTTCATATGTACCATTGCCGATAGTGCGCTAGATGTGGCGCGGCGACGCATATCTGTCAGCGAGGTGTGATGGGGCGCCACTCAGAATGATCGGTACAACATTGCAGCAGCACGTGTAATGCGCTCGTTACCGCAGCTCACAGCTATGCATGGGCCTGTAACCCTTTCGCTGCCACTGATGCATGCTAAAGCCTGGTTACATGTGTAAAGCCGACTTTCAGGCCGCATGTTCTCCGGTCCGATCGCCACCGCGCGCTCACATACATGCATACAAGATGGCAGAAGAGAAATAGGAATGTTTATGGGTCTCTTCCCTGCGTTTCCCCGGCAGATGGTGACTGCGGCGTAGAGCTTATGCTTGACATGCGAGGAGCAATTTATAGCGCGCGGCGGCGGCAGGCGTTGCGGTGACATTGAAGAGCACTCTGTCCCCGGACGGGCCTGTGAAGAGGCGATTACACACGCGCCATTATTACAGCTTTCCTAATTATAGGCATTCTGCCGGAGCGGCCGTAATAGCCGCTCTCTGGCTGAATCGATAATGATACGAATGGAAGAGCGAGGCCGTCACCGAAATAATGGAGCGCGTCTGTCAAACGCCCACAGTCGCCGACGGAGGGAAACCGCGGGCGCTGTCTGAGGCGACACATGACTGTACTGTCCCTTTAACTGCGGGGCAGATTTGCACACGCGGCAGGCGGACAGGAAGCCAGAAACGATTCGTTCCTTTTGGACGGCGTGTGGGAGGATTAAAAGCGCCGCCATTGTTTATGGTTGTCACCGGCTGAAAGTGGCGCCGACCGAATCCCACCGGTTATCCTTCACTCCAATCACAGCGGCGGAGTCCTCCCGAATCCTAGAGCCATATATCAGTGCAACAAAGTATAACAAGAAGTATTATTATTATACAGGATTTATAGAGCGCCAACAGTGTGCGCAGCGCTGTACAATATAAGGAAGACATTACAGTCACAATAAAAGACAGGACGGTAAGGAGGGCCCCGCCCCTGAGGGCTTACAATCTAAAAGGGGAGGGGCCAGTGATGCATGAGGAGGGAGCTGTGGGGGGATGAATGGTTGAGTGGTCAGGTTGAGCTGGGATCGGCTTCCCTGAAGAGATGAGACTTAAGGGATCGCCTAAAGGCAGTCAGAGTGGGAGATAGACGGACAGGTTGGGGTAAGGAGTTCCATAGGATGGGAGAGACTCTAGTGAAGTCCTGGAGGAGAGTATGGGAGGAGTGGACAAAGGAGCTGGAAAGCAGGAGGTCTTGGGAGGAGCGGAGGGGGCGGTAAGGGTGATACTTTGAGACCAGTTTTCCTCTCAATTACACCAATGATGGGGCCCCATTCCCCTCAATTACACCAATGATGGGGCCCCATTCCCCTCAATTACAACAATGATGGGGCCCCATTCCCCTCAATTACAACAATGATGGGGCCCCATTCCCCTCAATTACAACAATGATGGGGCCCCATTCCCCTCAATTACAACAATGACGGGGCACCATTCCTCTCAATGACAGCAATGCCGGGGCACCATTCCTCTCAATGACAGCAATGCCGGGGCACCATTCCTCTCAATGACAGCAATGCCGGGGCACCATTCCTCTCAATGACAGCAATGCCGGGGCACCATTCCTCTCAATGACAGCAATGCCGGGGCACCATTCCTCTCAATGACAGCAATGCCGGGGCACCATTCCTCTCAATGACAGCAATGCCGGGGCACCATTCCTCTCAATGACAGCAATGCCGGGGCACCATTCCTCTCAATGACAGCAATGCCGGGGCACCATTCCTCTCAATGACAGCAATGCCGGGGCACCATTCCTCTCAACAAAACAAACGACAAATGCACTCAAAAATTTTTCACCAGTTATACAGCGCGGTGCACACGAAATGGGCTTTGAACAGTAAAACAGCAGAAAGGCGTCATGGCACACTCACAAACCAGCATGTAAAACAACTTGTCTCACCACTAAGGACAATGACAGAGGTTTGGATACACGTCTTCTGCCCCCATGTGCTCCAAGATGGAGACTCTCATAGTTTAGAGTTAGGACCGCAGTATATAGAGGTGCCTTGGCGCGGCTGTCCGGCTTTCACATTTTCTGCAGAAGACGTGTATCCAAACCTCTGTCATTGTCCTTAGTGGTGAGACACGTTGTTTTACATGCCGGCCGGTGAGTGCGCCATGACGCCTTTCTACTGTTTTACCATTCCCCCCAACGACACCAATGCCGGGGCACCATTCCCGCAACGACACCAATACCGGGGCACCATTCCTCCCAACGATGCCAATGCCGGGGCACCATTCCTCCCAACGACGCCAATGCCGGGGCACCATTCCTCACAACGACGCCAATGCCGGGGCACCATTCCCACAACGACACCAATACCGGGGCACCATTCCTCCCAACACCAATACCGGGGCACCATTCCCGCAACGACACCAATACCGGGGCACCATTCCTCCCAATGACACCAATGCCGGGGCACTTTTCCTCCCAACGACACCAATGCCGGGTCACCATTCTTCTCACTGACACAGGGAAATGTATCCCTCCCACTGACCACCAACACTGGGGCAGTTGTAACTCCCATTGATTAGCGACACAGGGGCATTTATTACACCCACTGACGTTGGGGCAATTGTCTTTTACCCCCACTGTTCTCCAACACAGGGACATATTTATCCTATTTCTGGCCCCAGTCCGGCCTCCAAATAGTCTGATGGACGGTGACCTGGCCCCTTTGTTTCACAAGGACCCCTGCATACGATCTTAGGGACCCCTCAATGAAAGGTATTTTAGTTTCACATATTTGGATGTTATATAATAAGAAGATTATATACACTGGTCTTCACCCGACTTATAAAATCTTGTGACAAAATTTCTGAGCCCGTGGTTCTCAACTGGTGGGTGGTGACCCAAAAGTGGGCTGCGGCCCTGTGTTCAGTGGGTCCCCGCATGCCTTCCACTTTTCTAGGCGAGGGGCTCCTCAGCCTCCCCCTAGCGCAGCTCTGTCAGTCCTCGCGCCGTAGAGAGAGACACCGACTTACGCTAGTGGAGGGGGGAGACACTGTCCGACGTTGGGGTCCCTTAAAAATGTCCTCGGCCAAAAAGGGGTCACGAGTGGAGTCAGTTTAAGAAGGCCCAGGCACGCATGGGAGCTGTACAAGCAACGCACATATGGAAGGAGCTCCGTCACAGCGCAGCAGCCCACACCGGACCCCAGGCTGAGGATCCGCTACGGTTCTCATATGGTCGGGAGACTGGATGGATCTTGGCGTGTGTATACGTGTATGTCATTGTGTGTGCGGTTGTGCGAGTCCGTCAGTGTTTCTGAGGGCCCGTGCACACCAGTACGGTGCGTTAATCGAACGGCCCTGTGCCTTTAATGCACCGTACCACACCATCGCACCTACTATATGTTCTGGTGCGGGAGGTGCGTTGCCATATCATTTGAATGGGACCCCAAATGCACCTCCCGCCTACAGTACAGTTGCCCGGACCAGAACGTGCGGTACTGCCATGCCATGCGTTCCATTGCAGTGCGGCTTGGGTCGCGACTTAAAGGAGAACTACGAGGTCAGTGTTTTTCCCCATAGTTCTCCTCAGGGTAACGGGGGGGACACAAACTGGCGTCCTCCCGTCACCCTAGGCTCAGTATATAGGGAGCTACAGCTCGCGGTATACTGAGACGCCGCAGACGGGACGGATCCCGACAATTATGCCGGGATCCGCTCCGGCTGCGTGAGTGACAGCTGGCTCCGCATATCTAGAGCTGTACCCGCCCCCTCCCCCGTCCGTTCCACCAGTCAGCGCTGCAGGATCGGAGCGGGGAATCCAGCCCCTCCCCCTGTCACGGCAGAGAGCCGTGACAGGATCGAGAAGTGAGCGAGCGCCGGTATGTGTTCCCTCACCTCCCGATCTACTGAGCCGACCTGTGACAGTCTCATTGGTCACAGGTCGGCTAGAACTATGAGGTGAGTGAAAAGCCCCTCCCCCTCATAGTTCTCCTTTAATGGCCGAGGACAAATGCGGGTCCCTGGGTTACACGGAGTGAGAGCCGCTGGTCTAAGCGCAATGTAACATGAGTGATGAAGGTTCACCAGGAAGAAGATGTTGTCCTGAGCCGCGTTGGGAACCGGCCGCGTCGGCGTTTCCCAGAACACAGAACGGTGAAATATTTATTTGTATGAATCGGCACGGCTGGGAGTACCGTCACTTTATGGTGGGCGGGGCCGGTCTATGGCAGCCGAGAAGTCTTCATAATGAAGTGCGGTGGTCAGCCCCACATAACGCAGTCCGCTCCCTCCACCGAGTACATTCTACCCGGATCCACTTACGCCGACGCAGTAATGGCGCGCCCATGTCTTCATCCATCTCCCGGAGGAGCTCCAACATCTCCCTATAAGTGCAAAGCGGCCATTATTCATCATTAGAGCCGCCTCCTCACCATGATCAGCCTAAAAATATCCTCCGCTGAGGGCCACTAAAGAGCAGAAAGCGGGAATCGCCGGCACTCAGCAAATACCTTCCACGTCCATTGAATCGGACCGATCGTCATAGGACAAAACCAACGTTTCTGGGGCCGCACAGGGTCCCTTCATCAGGGTGACAACGCACAGGGTCCCTTCATCAGGGTGACAACGCACAGGGTCCCTTCATCAGGGTGACAACGCACAGGGTCCCTTCATCAGGGTGACAACGCACAGGGCCCCTTCAGGATGACACAGCGCAGCCTTCC
>NW_017309069.1:22429-25587 GCF_000935625.1 Nanorana parkeri | reverse complement strand
CGCACAGGGTCCCTTCATCAGGGTGACAACGCACAGGGTCCCTTCATCAGGGTGACAACGCACAGGGTCCCTTCATCAGGGTGACAACGCACAGGGTCCCTTCATCAGGGTGACAACGCACAGGGTCCCTTCATCAGGGTGACAACGCACAGGGTCCCTTCATCAGGGTGACAACGCACAGGGTCCCTTCATCAGGGTGACAACGCACAGGGTCCCTTCATCAGGGTGACAACGCACAGGGTCCCTTCATCAGGGTGACAACGCACAGGGTCCCTTCATCAGGGTGACAACGCACAGGGTCCCTTCATCAGGGTGACAACGCACAGGGTCCCTTCATCAGGGTGACAACGCACAGGGTCCCTTCATCAGGGTGACAACGCACAGGGTCCCTTCATCAGGGTGACAACGCACAGGGTCCCTTCAGGGTGACAACGCACAGGGTCCCTTCAGGGTGACAACGCACAGGGTCCCTTCAGGGTGACGATGTAACAGCGACCCCGTGCGGTCACCCTGATGAAGGGACCCTGTGCGCTGTCCTCCAATCCCAGCCCCCTAGGTAAAGACTCCTCCCATCCTACTACATATAGACTCCTCCCATTCAGGCCCTCTAGGTAAAGACTCCTCCCATCATACTACATATAGACTCCTCCCATTCAGGCCCCCTAGGTAAAGACTCCACCCATCCCCCTAGGTAAAGGCTCCTCCCATCCCCCTAGGTAAAGGCTCCACCCATCCCGACACCCTAGGTAAAGGCTCCTCCCATCCCAGCCCCCTAAGTAAAAACTCCTCCCAAACCCTCTACGTAAAGGCTCCTCCCATTCCAGCACCCTAGGTAAAGCCTCCTCCCATTCAGGCCCCCTAGGTAAAGCCTCCTCCCATCCCCTAGGTAGACTCCTCCCATTCAGACCCCTAGGTAAAGACTCCTCCCATCCCACTACATATAGACTCCTCCCATCTTAGCCCCTTAGGTACAGTCTCCTATCCCAGCCCTCTAGGTATCTCAGCTTAGTACAGACTCTTCCCACCCACTCAATACAGACTCCTCCCACCCACTCAATAAAGACACCAGATGGTTAGACCCCCCTGTCAGGTGTATATTGCGGTGCCCCCGCTCGGGATATTAACCTATCTGTCCTGGTGTCACCAAGACAAAGTGATGGGAAATCCAAAATATAACAGCCACTAGAACAGGAAGTGAGGGAAAATCTTGCAATGGGGACACCTGTTCTAGTGACAACGGTATGAGGGGGGAATTCCCTTCAATTTCTGAGATTGCCTCTCACTTCCTGTGGTTTCTCCAGACCAGGAAGTGAAGGCAAATCTCTCCAGTGTGACACAAACAGCAAAACATAACCTGAGGAGGGTTTAACCCTTTCCTGCTCCGCCCAAAACTGAAAAAAAGTATAATGACAGTGATCGCGGCTCTCAGCACTGGTGGGGCCCTAAAGGTAGATACAGGGGCCCCTGACTAGATGGCAAATACTAAGCCAATGCTGGACTACACAAGATCACAGGACCCCTGATATACATTGCTGGGGGCCCCAGTGCTGAACGAATACCATTGATGGGGCCCAGCACAGATGGGGGGCCCTGGTTCACACTACTCTGGGCAATAGTAGAGCTCCTTGTCAGCCAGTCCTCAGGGGCCCCTGGAGCAGTGACATACCAGGGGCCCATTAATGTCCTGGAGCTCTAGTGGTGTATGTGTCGCATATTAGAATTATGGATAACCATGTGGGGACCCTGGTATGTCAGTGCTGGGGGCCCCTGAAACTCACTGCCAAGGGACACAGCTTAGCTCCACCCTCTGGCAGGTGCTGCTGAGACACACTGTATAAATACAGTAATCGGGCCCCTAACTGCCTTCTCAGGGGCCCCCAGTGGCCTCCCCATAGGGACTACGTCAGCTCCGCCCTCCTGTCAGGTGTTTTGGCGGGAAGCAGGCCATCCCATGTCGGGGTGTGGGGGGACACAGCGGGTTTTAGGGTGTGTGGCGCCCACTGTGTCCTCCCAGGTCCCAGACACAGGCTCTCTGTTCTCTATAATAACCTCCCCCTTGACCCCGGACCCACGGAGTCCCAACTGCTCCCCTCCGCCCTTCACAATTCACCGTTTCACTGCAAATTGCCAACCCGTCCTCACCTCACAATGGTAGCTGCAGAGATGGCGGCCGGGGCCGGATTAGCATAATCTGCCTAGCAACAGCAGCACGCCGCCCGCTGATTGGTGGAACGCGGATATAGGAAGGAGCGGCCTCCACCCGGGGGCGCCGTGACTAGAATATAGCCCGTTCGATTACCGGCTGTTCGGGGGACCGGGATCGGGCTCATATGGGGGCTGCCAGTTAGAAGGGGTGGGGGTGTGTAAATAGGGTGGCGGGGGGTCATACACAGCGCCACCAACAGCGGGAGATCACGTGACGTTGTTGCTTAGTAGTACTCCGCTACAGAACAGTGCATAGGGGCGGAGAGAACCCGGGGCAGAATGTTTCACAGCGCCACCAACAGCGGGAGATCACGTGACGTTGTTGCTTAGTAGTACTCCGCTACAGAACAGTGCATAGGGGCGGAGAGAACCCGGGGCAGAATGTTCAAGAGCAGGGTCAGAACCCGGGGCAGAATGTCCAAGAGCAGGGTCAGAACCCTGGGCAGAATGTCCAAGAGCAGGGTCAGAACCTGGGGCAGAATGTCCAAGAGCGGGGTCAGAACCCTGGGCAGAATGTCCAAGAGCAGGGTCAGAACCTGGGGCAGAATGTCCAAGAGCAGGGTCAGAACCCGGGGCAGAATGTACAATAGCAGGGTCAGAACCCAGGGCAGAATGTCCAATAGTGGGGTCAGAACCCAGGGCAGAATGTCCAAGAGCAGGGGCAGAATGTCCGAGAGTGGGGTCAGAACCCGGGGCAGAATGTCCAAGAGCGGGGTCAGAACCCGGGCAGAATGTCCAAGAGCGGGGTCAGAACCCGGGCAGAATGGCTAAGAGGGGGACAGAACCCGGGGCAGAATGGCTAAGAGGGGGACACAACCCGGGGCAGAATGGCTAAGAGGGGGACACAACCCGGGGCAGAATGTCCATAGTGAGGATAGAACCTGAGGAACAATGTCAATATGGGGGCAGACGGGGCAACCAAAATTAAGATTGGGCTACTGCAACCCCCCCCC
>NW_017309069.1:19176-21129 GCF_000935625.1 Nanorana parkeri | reverse complement strand
GAGCAGGGTCAGAACCCGGGGCAGAATGTCCAAGAGCGGGGTCAGAACCCAGGGCAGAATGTCCAAGAGCAGGGGCAGAATGTCCGAGAGTGGGGTCAGAACCCGGGGCAGAATGTCCAAGAGCGGGGTCAGAACCCGGGCAGAATGTCCAAGAGCGGGGTCAGAACCCGGGCAGAATGGCTAATCAGAACCTGGGGCAGAATGTCCAAGAGCGGGGTCAGAACCCTGGGCAGAATGTCCAAGAGCAGGGTCAGAACCTGGGGCAGAATGTCCAAGAGCAGGGTCAGAACCCGGGGCAGAATGTACAATAGCAGGGTCAGAACCCAGGGCAGAATGTCCAAGAGCGGGGTCAGAACCCAGGGCAGAATGTCCAAGAGCAGGGGCAGAATGTCCGAGAGTGGGGTCAGAACCCGGGGCAGAATGTCCAAGAGCGGGGTCAGAACCCGGGCATAATGCCCAAGAGCGGGGTCAGAACCCGGGCAGAATGGCTAAGAGGGGGACAGAACCCGGGGCAGAATGGCTAAGAGGGGGACACAACCCGGGGCAGAATGGCTAAGAGGGGGACACAACCCGGGGCAGAATGTCCATAGTGAGGATAGAACCTGAGGAACAATGTCAATATGGGGGCAGACGGGGCAACCAAAATTAAGATTGGGCTACTGCAACCCCCCCCCCACCCCTCCAACTGGAAAAAGGCTAAACTATGATACTTACATATACATGGGTGGCTCAATGTAGATATGAATAAGCCGGGACTCATTAATATGTAAATATTGTAGTTAATTTATATGCAAATTTGGCCCCTCCCCCTAAATCTGTAATCCAGCAAATATTGCATCTATGCTAATTCAGAAATCCTAATTTTAGGGTAATTGCTGGTCAGTGTTTATACCTCCGTTACATTGCTGGTCAGTGTATATACCTCCGTTACATGGCTGGTCTCTGTTACATTGCTGGTCAGTGTTTATACCTCCGTTACATTGCTGGTCAGTGTATATACCTCCGTTACATGGCTGGTCTCTGTTACATTGCTGGTCAGTGTTTATACCTCCGTTACATTGCTGGTCAGTGTATATACCTCCGTTACATTGCCGGTCAGTGGATATACCTCCGTTACATTGCTGGTCAGTGTATATACCTCTGTTACATGGCTGGTCAGTGTATATACCTCAGTTACATTGCTGGTCAGTGTATATACCTCCGTTACATTGCTGGTCAGTGTATATACCTCCGTTACATTGCTGGTCAGTGTATATACCTCCGTTACATTGCTGGTCAGTGTATATACCTCTGTTACATGCTGGTCAGTGTATATACCTCCGTTACATTGCTGGTCAGTGTATATACCTCTGTTACATGCTGGTCAGTGTATATACCTCCATTGCTGGTCAGTGTATATACCCCTGTTACATCCGCCCACAGAGGAAGAACAATGATCACAAGCTCTGCCCTCTAGTCTGTTATTCCAACTCCATCAGCATGACAGAGGGGTCTCCAGCCTTGTCCTCATCAGCACTGACACCTGTGTTACCGAGAGAATCACCGGCATGATGCCATCTGGTCCTCCTGTGGCAGGAAATGATCCGATCGTCTTAAGAACATTCCGGAGGAGATGCAGACTGAAGCGGCATCAATATTTGGGTCATTTTCAGAACTTTTGGCCCGGACTTACACTATAATAAGCTGCACTTAGAATTGTTCTCTGAAGTGGGGGAGGGGAGGGGTATGTCATCTTGGGGGTCGAAGTACCGTGTACCCCATTGCTGAACACCGACGCCATTCACAGTAGGTGCCCCGTGGTCAGAAGAAGCCGCCGACCTGAATAAATTGCCCGTCAGGCATCCGGGAAACCGAAAATGAGACACTTTGTTTCCACTGAAGGAGACTCGTTCCTGGTCAGTCTTCCTGCGTGGCGGGACCCTCCGGTGTTGCGGCATCCTCCTGCGTGGCGGG
>NW_017309069.1:15487-18106 GCF_000935625.1 Nanorana parkeri | reverse complement strand
AACCAGAAGACTTGTATGTAAACCCGAAACGAGCGACATTCACTCTCTGCACTGAGAATTGTAAACATATCAGTGCTGCTGATCTCCTGCGGCCTCTTTGCAGTCACTTCATGTTTACATGACTCCAGTGATGGCTGTATGGTCCCTTCTCAGGACGGTTTTCCTGATGGTGACAACATTGGTTCATGTCTGTGAAATGGGTGATGAAATTGCCACTTATAGTCTCCATCAGAAGACCATGTGACAGGGTGACAATGCAGGAGGACAATTAAGAGACAGGGACAGAGCGTTGTCACCCTATAACAGGAAGTGTCTGAACAAGGACAGAGCGTTGTCACCCTATAACAGGAAGTGTCTGAACAAGGAGAAGGGTAGAGTTGCTACCATTTCTTTAAGTGAAACCCAAACACTCTAGCGATGTGCTAAACATTTTTGGGAGAATACACAGAAGAGAATTAGTAGGCCTTACACAACCAGCAATGTAACGGAGGTATATACACTGACCAGCAATGGAGGTATATACACTGACCAGCCATGTAACTGAGGTATATACACTGACCAGCCATGTAACGGAGGTATATACACTGACCAGCAATCTAACAGAGGTATATACACTGACCAGCAATGTAACGGAGGTATATACACTGACCAGCAATGTAACGGAGGTAAATACACTGACCAGCCATGTAACGGAGGTATATACACTGACCAGCAATGTAACGGAGGTATATACACTGACCAGCAATGTAACGGAGGTATATACACTGACCAGCAATGTAACGGAGGTATATACACTGACCAGCAATGTAACGGAGGTATATACACTGACCAGCATGTAACGGAGGTATATACACACTGACCAACCATGTAACAGAGGTATATACACTGATCAGCATGTAACGGAGGTATATACACTGACCAGCAATGTAACTGAGGTATATACACTGACCAGCCATGTAACTGAGGTATATACACTGACCAGAAATGTAACGGAGGTATATCCACTGACCAGCATGTAACGGAGGTATATACACTGAACAGCAATGTAACTGAGGTATATACACTGACCAGCAATGTAACGGAGGTATATACACTGACCAGCAATGTAACGGAGGTATATACACTGACCAGCAATGTAACGGAGGTATATACACTGACCAGCAATGTAACGGAGGTATATGCACTGACCAGCAATGTAACGGAGGTATATACACTGACCAGCAATGTAACGGAGGTATATACACTGACCAGCAATGTAACGGAGGTATATGCACTGACCAGCAATGTAACGGAGGTATATACACTGACCAGCAATGTAACGGAGGTATATCCACTGACCCGCAATGTAACTGATGTATATACACTCACCCAGCAATGTAACTGAGGTATATACACTGACCACCAATGTAACGGAGGTATATACACTGACATCTAATTCATACATGTTGTCATGCAATGTGGGCGGGATTTGTATCCCAACACACTCCCCCAATTCATTCTTCCATCAATCCCTGACCAGCAATGTAACAGAGGTATACACACTGACCAGCAATGTAACTGATGTATATACACTGACCAGCATGTAACGGAGGTATATACACTGACCAGCAATGTAACAGATGTATATACACTGACCAGCATGTAACTGAGGTATATACACTGACCACCAATGTAACGGAGGTATATACACTGACATCTAATTCATACATGTTGTCATGCAATGTGGGCGGGATTTGTATCCCAACACACTCCCCCAATTCATTCTTCCATCAATCCCTGATTTTGAGACGTATAGACCGGGAACGCCGCGCACTTTAAGGGCTCAGTCACTCAGTTTACTGAGCCGACCTGTGACAGTCTCATTGTCACAGGTCGGCTAGAACTATGAGGTGAGTGGAAAGCCCCTCCCCCCCCTCATAGTTCTCCTTTAATCTCAGGTGCCCCGCTCAAGCGGCGGCCATATTGCGTGGGGCACGTGAGATGTATAACGTGCTGGATGAGTGCGATCCTACTTCTTTGCTGCGCTGTATGTGTATAGGGCAATGCCGCGGCGGGCGCCCGGGCAGAAGAACTTTCTTGCTCGTAGTTCTAACTAAAGCGGAAGTCAGGCGGTTGGAGAACTCGATGAGTTGGAGCTTTCGATGGAACACCGAACTGAGGGGGTAGGTAGAGGGGGCAGTCACCTCCGGCAGGTGGGGATGAAATGCGCAACCTATCCTGCTACAATAGTCCTCGGCTCATTGGGGGGAGGGGGGGCACTCCGGCCTCTTTACTGGGTGATAAATGGCCCCGTCCTGGTACTGCGGCTTGGCTGAAGGTCAGAGGTCACCCGGGTCTGATCTGTATTCTTCATGGCGGATCCTCGGGGGGAGGGGTGTCACATGATCTTTTCATTGTCATCATTTTATCTTTTCGTGTTTTTATCTCCGCGGTCGCAATCTTCCGTTTCACGCGTCCCATAAATTGGATCGTCTTCTGAAGGGGAGCCCTCGCTCGGCCCTCGCTCGGCCCCCCTTTTTCGTGCGTTTCCCCCGGAATGTAAAAATCAATTACTCTGCGCGGATAATTCTCTGCAATCCCGTCCCCGTGTAGTCTCCGAGGGGGGGAGGGGGGGGGGGG
>NW_017309069.1:7023-15134 GCF_000935625.1 Nanorana parkeri | reverse complement strand
AGTCTCCGAGGGGGGGAGGGGGGGGGAGCGCGGCGTGCATCTGCGCCGAGGATTTAGGGCATTAAAACGAGCGTCATACCCAGAACCGGTGACAAAAACGCCGCCGGCGCTGACATTTCCCGCACATGGGCTCGGGAAAACCAATATGTGCATGGAGGATGTTGCTGGCTCTGTAAAGGTTGCGGCAATCGGAGGACGTTCTCATTTACAGAGGCCGGTGTCTGTGTCTCTGCTTCCAGCCGGGTGCATCACCTGCCGGGGGGCGCTGAACCCGAATAAGTATGTACCGCTCATTAAAGCAGAACTCCGGGCCGAACCGCTCAATACATAGAAGGGAGCCGCGTTACCTGCCGAAGGATTTGTATTTCTCTCCATCCAGACCTGAGATTCACACAGCTCTGCCGCACAGCACGGCCCTCTCTGGCAGGACAGGAGACTTGACTTTCCTCTGCTACAGTTAAGTAGCAATTATAGGTCTGGTCCCGCCCCCGGCCTGTACGCAAGGGGAAGCAAAAGGCTGAGGAGCTCATCTAACAGTCGCTCTGCTCTCTCCTCCTATTGGCGTGTTCCTTGTTAGGAAACAGAGGCGCGAGGCACTGCTGAAATATGCAGCAATGTCTTTGTAATAGAACGGAACGAGGCACTGAATACTATACAGAGGCATGAGGCACCGCATAACATAGAGAGGCATGAGGCACCGCATAACATAGAGAGGCATGAGGCACCGCATAACATAGAGAGGCATGAGGCACCGCATAACATACAGAGGCATGAGGCACCGCATAACAAACAGAGGCATGAGGCACTGCATAACATAGAGAGGCATGAGGCACTGTGTAACATAGAGAGGCATGAGGCACTGCATAACATAGAGAGGCATGAGGCACTGTGTAACATAGAGAGGCATGAGGCACTACGTAACATAGAGAGGCATGAGGCACTGCGTAACATAGCGAGGCACTGCATAACATAGCGAGGCATGAGGCACTGCGTAACATAGCGAGGCATGAGGCACTGCGTAACATAGAGAGACATGAGGCACTGCATAACATAGAGAGGCATGAGGCACTGCGTAACATAGCGAGGCATGAGGCACTGCGTAACATAGATAGACATGAGGCACTGCATAACATAGAGAGGCATGAGGCACTGCGTAACATAGAGAGGCATGAGGCACTGCGTAACATAGCGAGGCACTGCATAACATAGCGAGGCACCGCGTAACATAGAGAGGCATGAGGCACTGCGTAACATAGAGAGGCATGAGGCACTGCGTAACATAGCGAGGCACCGCGTAACATAGAGAGGCATGAGGCACTGCGTAACATAGAGAGGCATGAGGCACTGCGTAACATAGCGAGGCACCGCGTAACATAGAGAGGCATGAGGCACTGCAAGTAAGGGAGATGTATGTAGCACTGTGTGAGGCGAGGTAAGTAAGGGAGATGTATGTAGCACTGCGTGAGGCGCGGTAAGTAAGGGAGATGTATGTAGCACTGCGTGAGGCGCGGTAAGTAAGGGAGATGTATGTAGCACTGCGTGAGGCGCGGTAAGTAAGGGAGATGTATGTAGCACTGCGTGAGGCGCGGTAAGTAAGGGAGATGTATGTAGCACTGTGTGAGGCGCGGTAAGTAAGGGAGATGTATGTAGCACTGTGTGAGGCGCGGTAAGTAAGGGAGATGTATGTAGCACTGTGTGAGGCGCGGTAAGTAAGGGAGATGTATGTAGCACTGTGTGAGGCGCGGTATGTTCCTGTAGAGGGATCAGGTGTCGGGTCGCCACCTTTTCTTCCAGCAAAACTCAGACACTCTAGCGACGCGCGGAACTTTTTGGGGGAGAATGAGCCGTGTCTTCTTAATGTGTAAATATCACAGGTGAGACTATTATCAGTGGGGGGAGGGGAGGGCAGTAGCCCCTGTCTTCATTTTGGTTGCCCCCGTCTGCCTGACATCTTGTGTCCGGGTCTCTGCTGCCATGAAGCCCGGACGCAGCATTCAAAACCCGGACTGTCCAGGTGAATCCCGGACAGTCAATCCACATTAACAGGACGCCGGTGGATTCATACCTCGCCATCTACCTTGCTATCACAAAGGGGCTTGTTATTTCCTGTGTGATAGCAATAAAGTTAGGTGGGGAAAAAAAATTACATTGATTAAATGGCGTATTGTGGAACCCGGCCTTGGGGCGGCAGGGAGAGTAAGTCCGGCCCTGCCTGCAGCAGAAACCTGGACACAAGATGTCAGGCAGACAGGGGCAACCAAAATTAAGATTGGGGCTACTGCCCCCCCCTCTGATAATAGTCTCCACTGTGATATTTACATATGAATAAGACACAACTCATTGTCCCAACAAAATATCCGAAAGGTGACAACCCTATTTGTGACGGGGAATTAGAGAGGCGGAGTAACATCGGAGCCTCGGCCTGACCCAGAATCCTCCGCGGGCTGGTTTTGCCTGGAGTCCCCCTTTAACTCTATTACGCCGTAGATCTGGGGATTGAAGGTCTCGGCGTTGTTCATGTTTTTCGGCTCCTCTGATTTGTTTATTTCGCTGTATTTTTTTCTGTGCCGTCGCTTTAATTCCGCTCCTGAAACGACGTGGTTGTTTTTTTTTCGCGGCGTTCTCGGTGAAATCACCTGAAATGGCGCGGCCCAGCGTGCCGTCCTCTGTACGCGGCTCCTTCCTTTCCGCTGACAATTATTCTCGTCTCTGCACGTTAGAGGCGAGATTTATTTGCCAATTACCGCGCCTGACAAACACCCGGAGAGTTGCTTACAGATGACAAATAATATCGCGTACCGCTTTACGCAGCGTGGCATCTCATATCGCCAGCCGCGCCTCCCGACAAAACCTCGTCCTAATATCTCTGCATGGAGTCCGTTCACTTCCACCGGATTCTGATTAAAGGCGCCGCCGCAAATTAGAGGAAAGCCGAGTCACGCCGGTGGGACAATCTTCCCGAGTCATCCACTGATCATACTGGTCACCCAATGATCAATACTGGTCACCCAATGATCAATACTGGTCACCCACTGATCACCCAATGATCATACTGGTCACCCAATGATCAATACTGGTCACCCAATGATCAATAATGGTCACCCAATGATCAATACTGGTCATCCAATGATCAATACTGGTCATCCACTGATCATAATAGTCATCCATTGATCGTACTGGTCATCCATTGATCGTACTGGTCATCCAATGATTAATACTGGTCATCCACTGATCATACTGGTCATCCATTGATCGTACTGGTCATCCAATGATTATGGTCATCCACTGATCAATCATACTGGTCATCCCTTGATCATACTGGTCATCCATTGATCATACTGGTCATCCAATGATTAATACTGGTCATCCACTGATCATACTGGTCATCCCTTGATCGTACTGGTCATCCAATGATTAATACTGGTCATCCACTGATCATACTGGTCATCCCTTGATCATACTGGTCATCCATTGATCATACTGGTCACCCAATGATTAATACTGGTCACCCAATGATCATACTGGTCATCCATTGATCATACTGGTCATCCATTGATCATACTGGTCATCCAATGATTAATACTGGTCATCCATTGATCATACTGGTCACCCACTGATCATACTGGTCACCCACTGATCATACTGGTCATCCAATGATCATACTGGTCATCCAATGATCATAATGGTCATCCATTGATCATACTGGTCATCCATTGATCATACTGGTCACCCACTGATCATACTGGTCATCCATTTATCGTACTGGTCATCCATTGATGATACTGGTCATCCATTGATCATACTGGTCACCCAATGATTAATTCTGGTCACCCAATGATCATACTGGTCATCCATTGATCATACTGGTCACCCACTGATCATACTGGTCATCCAATGATCATACTGGTCATCCATTTATCGTACTGGTCATCCATTGATGATACTGGTCATCCATTGATCATACTGGTCACCCAATGATTAATTCTGGTCACCCAATGATCATACTGGTCATCCATTGATCATACTATCATACTGGTCACCCATTGATCAGGAGGGAAACGGATTTGACGCCCCTGATAAAACACCTAGTTCATCACAAAACACAGCCATGTGGTTGACAGAACCCGGGATACAACAAAGACTTAGTCTACTTAATGCAAATAAAGCATTGGGACCGGATAATCTACACCCCAAGATACTTAAGGAACTAAGCCAGGTTATAACAAGACCGTTATTCCTCATTTTTAAGGACTTATACTGGTCACCCAATGATCAATACTGGTCACCCAATGATCAATACTGGTCACCCACTGATCACCCAATGATCATACTGGTCACCCAATGATCAATACTGGTCACCCAATGATCAATAATGGTCACCCAATGATCAATACTGGTCATCCAATGATCAATACTGGTCATCCACTGATCATAATAGTCATCCATTGATCGTACTGGTCATCCATTGATCGTACTGGTCATCCAATGATTAATACTGGTCATCCACTGATCATACTGGTCATCCATTGATCGTACTGGTCATCCAATGATTAATACTGTTCATCCATACTGGTCATCCAATGATCAATACTGGTCATCCACTGATCATAATAGTCATCCATTGATCGTACTGGTCATCCATTGATCGTACTGGTCATCCAATGATTAATACTGGTCATCCACTGATCATACTGGTCATCCATTGATCGTACTGGTCATCCAATGATTAATACTGGTCATCCACTGATCATACTGGTCATCCATTGATCGTACTGGTCATCCAATGATTAATACTGGTCATCCACTGATCATACTGGTCATCCATTGATCGTACTGGTCATCCAATGATTAATACTGGTCATCCACTGATCATACTGGTCATCCATTGATCGTACTGGTCATCCAATGATTAATACTGGTCCTCCACTGATCATACTGGTCATCCCTTGATCGTACTGGTCATCCATTGATCATACTGGTCACCCAATGATTAATACTGGTCACCCAATGATCATACTGGTCATCCATTGATCATACTGGTCATCCATTGATCATACTGGTCATCCAATGATTAATACTGGTCATCCATTGATCATACTGGTCACCCACTGATCATACTGGTCACCCACTGATCATACTGGTCATCCAATGATCATACTGGTCATCCAATGATCATAATGGTCATCCATTGATCATACTGGTCATCCATTGATCATACTGGTCACCCACTGATCATACTGGTCATCCATTTATCGTACTGGTCATCCATTGATGATACTGGTCATCCATTGATCATACTGGTCACCCAATGATTAATTCTGGTCACCCAATGATCATACTGGTCATCCATTGATCATACTGGTCACCCACTGATCATACTGGTCATCCAATGATCATACTGGTCATCCATTGATCATACTGGTCATCCATTGATCATACTGGTCACCCAATGATTAATTCTGGTCACCCAATGATCATACTGGTCATCCATTGATCATACTGGTCACCCACTGATCATACTGGTCATCCAATGATCATACTGGTCATCCATTGATCATACTGGTCATCCATTGATCATACTGGTCATCCATTGATCATACTGGTCACCCACTGATCATACTGGTCATCCGCTGATCATACTGGTCACCCAATGATTAATACTGGTCATCCAATGATCATACTGGTCACCCATTGATAAAAAAAATTCAAACACAAGGGGCGGAGGGGATTCTTCTCAGTTCGCGCGGTTAGGGTCTGGAACTCACTGCCGCAAGCAGTGATTTCAGCTAATAGTCTGGAATCATTCAAGAGGCTTTTGGACGATTTCCTGAGAAACGGTAATATACAGGGGTACAAGTACTCCTAAAAACGAGATGACGCGAGGATCTTTACACCCACACACACACACAATAGGTTGGACTTGATGGACATATGTCTTTATTCAACCTCAAATACTATGTAACTATGCTGGTCACCCATTGATCATGCTGGTCACCCATTGGTCATACTGGTCATCCACTGATCATACTGGTCATCCACTGATCATACTGGTCACCCATTGATCATACTGGTCACCCATTGATCATACTGGTCATCCATTGATCATACTGGTCATCCACTGATCATACTGGTCATCCACTGATCATACTGGTCACCCAATGATCATACAGGACACATAGGACTACAGCCATGTCTAAATCACCTGCTGGGAGGGGACATTAGAGTGTAAGCTCCTCTGTACAGAGACTGCTGTGAATGGCTCAGTGTTCTCTGTACAGCACCACAGCACGTCAGACTATGCAAATCTGGGTGTTGGGGGATTGTTATTGTAAAATGTACCACTTGGTGGCAGTAGAGAGCGCACACGTTACATAACTCAGTCTGGAATCATCAGGTGGGGTGCAGAGGTGGTTGGATTTTGCATTTAATAATCCTCATTTCCCGGCACTGATGAGTCCATGAAGGTGTGTAACATACCTGACACACATCTAGAGGATAAGCGTTACATCATCGTCTCCTGTCCATGTTGTCACAGTCATCAGAAATCTGTTTGTGGTACCATGGATCTTGATTAAAAATAAAAGCTAAATGCCCATTATGAGGGGCCCCCACCATCCCTGTGCTGAGTTCCGGGGTCTGTACACCCGCTGTGCCCAACCCCTGTGCTGAGTTCCCGGGTCTGTACACCCGCTGTGCCCATTATGAGGGGCCCCTACCATCCCTGTGCTGAGTTCCGGGGTCTGTACACCCGCTGTGCCCATTATGAGGGGCCCCCACCATCCCTGTGCTGAGTTCCTGGGTCTGTACACCCGCTGTGCCCATTATGAGGGGGCCCCCACCATCCCTGTGCTGAGTTCCTGGGTCTGTACACCCGCTGTGCCCATTATGAGGAGCTCCCACCATCCCTGTGCTGAGTTCCCGGGTCTGTAGTCCTTTGGTGCCCATTATGAGGGGCCCCCACCATCCCTGTGCTGAGTTCCCGGGTCTGTAGTCCTATGGTGCCCATTATGAGGGGCCCCCACCATCCCTGTGCTGAGTTCCCGGGTCTGTACACCCGCTGTGCCCATTATGAGGGGCTCCCACCATCCCTGAGCTGAATTATGGGTCTGTAGTCCTATGGTGCCCATTATGAGGGGCTCCCCGCCACAGAGAGAACTAATTGTTGGAGGATCCAGGACTAAATCACCATCTAGGACTTAACCCTTAGAATGCCCAACTATAGAGCCCAAGTCTGAGCTGATTATTTCCAGTATTAGGAGGACAAATATGAAGACAGCTCTGGCTGGGCCGCTCCCCTCCCCTCCCAGGTTGTCCCTGCGCAGTCATTCCTTTTCACCACTAGGTGTCCTCACTCTTCTGGGGTGAATGACATGCTGCACGTCCTGACCTCATCCTGTGGAACGTCCCCTCACATGACACAAGGCTCCTTTATACAATTATATGAGGATGTCATTGTCATCCTATCAGGAAATCTGAGGACACACAAACGGTGTTCAGCTCTGAGGAAGTATAATGTCCTGACCCGTATTCAGCTATCAGCATGTCCCGGCAGCGTCTTACACATAACAATTACCTTCTACAGAACAATAAACCTCGGGGCGAGATATCCGAAATCTAGGAGAGTCATAAAATCTTCTGATAGAACGTGAACTATATTGGCGGAAGGATAACACTGCCGGGAGAGTAGACTGGCCCCAGGACATTCTGTGCAGTATGGATTATGGGACCCCGACCTCATTATTCCCCCTCCAGGAAGATTGGACCCCGACCTCATTATTCCCCCTCCAGGTCTACCATTCCCCCTCCAGGTCCACCATTCCCCCTCCAGGTCCACCATTCCCCCTCCAGGTCTACCATTCCCCTTCCAGGTCCACCATTCCCCCTCCAGGTCCACCATTCCCCCTCCAGGTCTACCATTCCCCTTCCAGGTCCACCATTCCCCCTCCAGGTCCACCATTCCCCCTCCAGGTCTACCATTCCCCTTCCAGGTCCACCATTCCCCCTCCAGGTCCACCATTCCCCCTCCAGGTCTACCATTCCCCTTCCAGGTCCACCATTCCCCCTCCAGGTCCACCATTCCCCCTCCAGGTCTACCATTCCCCTTCCAGGTC
>NW_017309069.1:4349-6157 GCF_000935625.1 Nanorana parkeri | reverse complement strand
ATTCTGAACATTTGATGAAATCACACACATGAAGTTCTGTCCCTGTGGATGCAGATTATCTCCAATGTCATGTATGAGATTCTCTGTATGATGAGCACATTCCCGGGGGACACGGATCTGGACACACAATGGAGTCACTTCAATTGTGAGATACTGATCAATATTGCCAGCGGCATACACAGGTTTCCATGAAAAGGAGAACTCCGCCTGCTTCTTGTTACTGTTTTTATACTTTTGTTTATTTGATCACATGACACGTTCAAATTTCTTTCATTTTAAGACGAATAAATAGTTTTTCCCTCATTGCCGCCATCACCGCCATCCTGGGCCCCTCAGACCTGCCATAGACTCCATGTGTCCTGGGCCCCTCAGACCTGCCATAGACTCCATGTATCCTGGGCCCCTCAGACCTGCCATAGACTCCATGTGTGCCGGGCCCCTGAGCTCTATCCCTGTGGTCTGAGTTCCTTAGCCCTATAACAGGCTCTGTGTGTCCTGGGCCCCTCAGCCGTACCGTACGCTCCATGTTTGCCGGGCCCCTGAGCTCTATCCCTGTGGTCTGAGTTCCTTAGCCCTATAATAGACTCTGTGTGTTCTGGGCCCCTCAGCAATATCATAGGCTCCATGTGTTCTGGGCCCCTCATCTTTTTACCTGTGGCCTGATGTCCTTAGCCGTATAATAATCTGTGTGTTTTGGGCCCATCAATCCCTTAATAGCCTCCGTGCTTTGGGCCCCTAAGCCCTATTAGGCTCTATGTAATTTTGGCCCCACAGACCCTATACTAGCGTCCGTGCTTTGGGCCCCTCAGCCCTCTGTGTTGGCATCACATTGCTGTATTTACAAACAGTATCCTCGGCTCTCCTCTGAGGGATGATGATGATGATGATGAGGGAGGCCGGGCTAACACACGTGTGACTTCGCACTCTGCACAGGAACTTTGTGTGTGTAACGTGACGAGACCGATACACGGTGACTCATGTATGAGCTGTCACATACATGTATAGAGGAGGGAAGGGCCCCGAGAGAAATTAAAGGAACAAACACTGATGACGTCACCCATGGTTGGGGCTTTTCCTGGAAGTAGACTGTTCCTGACCTCTCACGTCCACCACTGACATGTTGTAATTGTGACCTAATCATGACATGTCACATGTATGGGGCCATTCTGTGCATTACAGATCATGGGGCCCTATAACAACATTCCCTCTCTAGATTCATCATTTCCCCTCCAGATCCATCATTCCCCCTCCAGGTCCATCATTCCCTCTCCAGGTCCATCATCCCCCCTCCAGGTCCATCATTCCCCTCCAGGTCCATCATTCCTCCTCCGGGTCCATCATTCCCCCTCCAGGTCCATCATTCCCTCTCCAGGTCCATCATCCCCCCTCCAGGTCCATCATTCCACCTCCAGGTCCAGGAAGATTGTTATTGGCTTATTGTCCATAATGAAAGAGGACCAAACCAGAACCAAAAACATCTGCTGGGAAATTGTGCCGATATCTCGATATACACTATATTGCCATTAGTATTGGGACGCCTTTACACGCACATGAACTCTAATGGCATCCCAGTCTTAGTCCGTAGGGTTCAATATTGGGTTGGCTCCGCCCTTAGCCGCTATAACAGCTCCGCCTCTTCTGGGAAGGCGTCCACAAGGTTTAGGGGTGTGTCTATGGGAATGTTGGACCATTTGTGAGGTCAGGTACTGATGTTGGGGGAGGGGCTCGCAGTCTCCGCCTCTAATTCATCCCAAAGGTGTTCTATGGGGTTGAGGTCAGGACTCTGTGCGGCCAGTCACGTTCCCCCC
>NW_017309069.1:0-877 GCF_000935625.1 Nanorana parkeri | reverse complement strand
GTTGTGTTGTTCTATGGTATAGTTGTGTTGTTCTATGGTATAGTTGTGTTGTTCTATGGTATAGTTGTGTTGTTCTATGGTATAGTTGTTTTGTCCGGTCTTTGTGTGTTGTGTCTCTGCTCTCCGACAAAACATTTACTTTCCAGCATTCAGAAGGAGATCACGGTGAAAGGAATGTACAGCGCAGGGTAATGTATAACTTGCTGCAGTCCTCCTCGTGACCTTAAATTAACACAAACGGCACATTGATGAAGCAGTGCATCTGATATTCAGCAAACATTCACCGCAGGTGAATTCTCCAGTGGCATATGTGTTAAATGACAGCGACTGATTCACCACATGTGTGTTTGTGGTGAAAGTCGCATCCACTGCATCGTAGAGATGTTTTTTCCTCCACAGACCCGATGAATGTCGCACCATCTGGAGGTTTTTCGGGTTGTTTATATTGTGCAGATTATGAATTGTTCTAACGTTGTGTCCCGGGGGCCCTTCAGGCCGGCTCCTGCTACAGCGGCCCCGATGGTCAGAGGGAGGACCGAGACACTCGGCTCATAACAGATCTTGTCTGGTATTATGTTGCGCGGTGATAATGGCGCCGTCCCAGGAATTGTTCGCAGTGATAAGAGTTCGGGGGGGTGAGCTGCTAACGGAGAGAACACAGCGAACGTCACAAATTGTCTGACACTTCCCAGGAAACAGAGAGTTGTCTCTGGAAACAGAAGCACCCCCATCCCCCTTCATATTATCCTTCAACCCTGATAATGTCCCCGGACTTACCTATTCCCTCCATATCATTCTTTACCCCTCACAATGTCCCACTCCCCCCATCCCATATAACCGCCCTATATGCTTTGGCAATGCTAAAATGTATTTGGTC
>NW_017309068.1:106706-107224 GCF_000935625.1 Nanorana parkeri | reverse complement strand
TTAGTTAGTTCATTAGACAGAGCAGTCACATAATCAGTTAATACATCAGATTGGAGCTGTAACTGTCATGGGAAATAACAGCCCAATCTGGGGCCCGAAATAAACAGTATCTCATAGGGTGACAAACCATGACTTCCCCTTGGAGTGTACCTGACACTGAATAGAGCAATGGGCAGACTATCTGGCCAACTCATTCCTGTTTCCTGGGACATTTTACACATCCTAGACTTTAGTGTGCCATTTAATTTCTCTACTTTCCCACTGCTCTGAGGATGGTAGGGAGTGTGAAAGGCTAGTGTGACCCCTAGAGCTGTCCATATTTCCTTAGTTCCTTAGTTATCGGCCACTTTTCGGCATTTGGATGTGATCGATTTGTATCCTCTGAAAGGGATACTGGGCCTTAGCTAGATGCTTCAGGGGTGCCTTTTCCGGTTTTCCTGGATTGCACTTGGCACAGATGGTGCATGACATGCAAAGGTTATTGGTGAGCGGGGTGATTCCTGGAGCCAAGTAGTACT
>NW_017309068.1:104415-105178 GCF_000935625.1 Nanorana parkeri | reverse complement strand
GAATGAGGGCCATGGCTCTGGCAAATTGAGAAGGAGAGTTTCGGACCCTTGGGGCATAACAGTCCAAGTATACTGTTGGCCCTCGTGAGTGAAGGCAAAGAGAAACTGGCACCTAGGGTCAAGAGGTAGACTAAAGAAAGCATTTGCCAGGTCAATCACCGTGAAATACTTCGAGGTGTGGGGTATCCCTGCTAGCAGTGTGTGTGGATTGGGGACAATCGGGGTTTCCAGGACCGTGGCTTCATTGACTGCTCGAAGGTCTTGAACCATCCTGTATTTTTCCGGTTCTCCTTTTGGGGTCCGCTTCTTGACTGGGAACAATGGTGTGTTGCATGGGGATATGCAGGGTATCAGAGCTCCATTAGACACAAGGGTCTTGACTTGTTGCAAAATGGCTGCAGATTGAGCTAGCTTCAAAGGGTATTGCGGTTTTCTGGGCAAGGGGCTTCCAGGTTTCAATTGTACCATGATTGGAGGCACTTTCAGGTGTCCTATATCTTCGGGTCCTGTGGACCACAAATGAAGAGGAATGCGGTTCAAGATCTCTGCTGGAATTGCAGCCTCGTCTGGCACATCCAAGTATAATAGAAGGGGAATGGAACAAAGGGCTGAAGCGTCATCTACAGTCAGTGGTGATGACACTTGAATGCTTCCATCGTCCTGGAACAAGATTGAGGCCTGGAGCCTGGATAGGACGTCATTCCCTAACAGGGGCAGGTGGCGGAGACTACAAACCGAGCTAGTAGATCAGGGAAATGACCAA
>NW_017309068.1:97718-103918 GCF_000935625.1 Nanorana parkeri | reverse complement strand
GCATCCCCTGCCTTTATTTCACATAGGCTCACCAAATCTCGTCAAGCGGAGGCATACGTTTTCTGGATTTGGGCTATCTTTCTGTAAAATGGCATGGGCTGTCTCTCAGGATCTGGTAGACTGTTCACAAGGGAAGAGGCTTGGCTAGGGGTGAATGTTATATACATTAAAGGCGCCCCTTGGGCTGCAGAGATGCCCCTGGGTGCAATCCCCTGGGGTGGATTACCAGGTTGCTGCAATGGTTCATGTGGAGGGGCATATTGCAAGGTGTCACGTGAATCACCAACGGGTGATGTTCCAGGTGTTCCAGACAGGTCTACTGAGGATTCACCGGCAAGTGGGGTATATCTGGGCATTGTAAGGCCGGCCGTGGGAGTAGTCAGTCCTGGGAGGTGACTAATTGAGGTTGCCTTAGCTCGGGCACCTGAGAACGGGTGGGTTAACAGGTGCGATGTGTCCCCTGACAATATGGTGGGGGCGGAGCTCGGAAGGGGATGTTTGGGGGGAGGTGAAGCTGATTCCACCTCAGCGCCAAGGCTGCATTTGGCGTCACTGACCTCCCTGACCTCCCCTTTTGCACCATGGCTAGATTTGGCGTCATATCCATATGGGGAGGGACATTCAGAGAGATGTTAGGTTTCTGCGCTCGAGCCCCAAGATCATCATCATCTGAGTCACCAGCTGCCTCCTCCTCTTCCCTGATGGCGGATTCCTCCATTATCATTAGTGGGGTGCCATGAACCACCCTAAAATATGCTCCAGACTAGTCCACTACAGGATACAGAGGGATGGGCACTGGGGCTGATGACTCGGCTCCTCCAGTACATGACTTGGGTGCCTTCAAATGGCCGCCACCGGAAGGTGTCATTGAGATTCCAGGTGGAGTGAGAGCAGCAAGATGGCTGCCGGCTGGGGGTGGGACTGGAGCACTTGGAGTGGGATGGAGCTCGGTGGTAGGGTCAGATAATGAGGAAGTTGCTGGAGGAGATGAAGGGGAAGTAACTGAGGGCCTGCCGCCATAACAGGGCGGTGGCACATCGTCTGATTCAGGTCTGGTTTCTGGTTTGTGATATACATATACAATGTATCCGTGTTGATTTGTTTCGTGCTCTACCCACCCCTCCCCATGAATTGCTCTTGCCACATTGTACCAGGCTTCTGCTGTGGCTAACAATCCGTGGTCAGACAAAAGCCCTTTCTTTCTTTTTAACAAAAGACGCCATTCTTCTGGCTGCAATCGGCCACCCAGGTGCATGGTGACGTCACATATCTTTGCCAACTTCTTCCCTTTCCTCACTGCCTCCCTCCCTGCTCGATCTGATACCAAATTGCACGCTAAGCTACCCTCTCTTGGTTTGCCTAACTTCTGTCCCATTGTTAGCTATTGGAGAATTTATGTGTCCGGTTCAGGAATTTGTGTGAGACGGTTTTATGAAGCTGTCTTGGACTCGGGGGTCCGACAATCCTCTACCCGTCACCTGACCTCTCCTCGGACCACTCTCCAATATATAATGTCGTCTGGAGAGAGAGAGAGAAAGAAAGAAAGAGAGAAAGAAAGAAAGAGAGTGGAAGAGGGAGAGAGAAATGTCTACACGCAAGCCGCCTTGCGTGCATCTTCCCAACCGTAGATCGGTCACAGTCCTTATCACTCTCAGCAAAGCACAACAGATGAAAAATCTGCACGGCTGCAGACTTCACTTGTGGTTACATTTCACTGACAGTTCCTCTTTTTACGTATCAATCTGGGGGGGGGGCCTCTGCTCGCCCTCACTTCTCTATATACCCTGAATGATTACATTAATCACAGACATACAGATATTACACCTCTAACTCAAAGGGGCGCCCCACAGGTGAGACCCAGGACCGTTGTTGCACAGAACCCCCGCAAGCGCGACCTCTGACGCCCCCCCTGTCTACCCGTGCTTCACTGCACACTTATTTCAGTCAGGGGGAGTTTGTCCACGTCAGCACATTATACCATCTGTGACAGTCTTCCTTCCATCTGGCATCTCACAGATCAATACACATACAACATACAACGTATACAGGTGGCAGATACAGATTACACAGGTTCTTTATTGGACCTCGGGCAAGTTACCTGTCTTTGCTGACCTCGGGAAGCCGATATGAACACAGAGACACGCCAAATACGGAGACAGGATATACTGACAAGAAATATGTCTTACCGTATTTCAGAGGTGATCAGTCTCTGCCTCGTCCGTGTGTTGGCTCGTCTCAGTCTCCTCTCGATCGGCTGTCCTTCGGCACAGAACCCGAGGTCCCATCTGGGGTGCCAACTGTTTTGGACCTGCTCACAAATTTAGATCGGATCAAAGGTTCCGTACATATATCTGCCGCCTGGCCTGATTATATATTGAGTGCACACTCAGAGAGATAGAAGGATTACACTGAGACCGTTCAGGGTAAGGTACTTCTGTTTTTATTCTTCTGCTTTACATGGTTTTATTTAGGCAGCTGAACGTGTATATTTAAGCGTAGCATTGCAGAAAAGCATTTTAGTTTATATATTCTAGCTTATCATTGGTTAGATCCATTCATGCATAACTTCCTGCCAAGATGTTTATATCTTTCGTCTTGGGTGTTGTCTGAAGAGGAGGTGCCATCTTAGTTCCTATTTCTAGTGCGTACTTCGGATATGAGGGGGAGGGGGTGCTTGAGCACCAATTTCTAACTAAGGTTTTGAGCAAGGTAAACAAGAGCAAAGGAGAGCGAAAAGCAAAATAACATATATATTACAATTGATCATTGAGATAGGCATTTTGTCATAATCATACTTAACCACTTCCATTACAATAGCACTGCTGATGGTGTTGCTAGCCTTTTTGCCACCAGAGGCAGTGTGGTGGAGGCTCTACATAGCTCAGCTCTTAGCAACCCGGAATGCTCTGGCCACTGTTCCGCCCAGCTTCTGGCAACCAGTGACGTCACTAGTTGCCAGGAGCTGGGCACAGAACGCTGGCCAGAGTTTCCCAGGTTGCTAAGAGCTGGGTTGGGAGATGTGTATAGCTTTTGCACATCTTCCTGCCCAGCTCTTAGCAAGATGTTCTTGCCAGAAAGGAGGCGGCAGGCCAGAGCAGCCCAGGTTTCTCTGGCCTGCAACATGCCACTCTGTCTGCTGCTCAACCTACACCTCCCCCCTGTGACCCAAAGAAATACCGCCTGAGGCAATAGCCCCAGGCTACCACATTACAGGGACGGCCATGGTTACAACAGTAGAACATGTGTATGCAATGCACAAAGCTGCATGTAGTCTTCTTTAGGATAGCCTGTAACCGGGTAACAATGCAGCACACCTGCAAGGTAGGGGCATAGTATTGTCACCTTATAAAAGGAAATGCCTGCAAAAGGACCTTCATGGCAGGATCCCCAGATATTTTTTAAAGCAAACTGCAGATGTAGTATTTTTTTATTGTATTTCCACTGTTTGGTCTAATAGTAGCTACAGGGAGCTCAATATATGAAGAAACAAAATCAAAGCATTGTTTCTATGCCAAATATGGGGGCAGCTATATTTGCATACTATTTACATGAGTTTGCTTGCTGTATTGTAATGCCCCACAATGAGTTTTTTATCACAGCTTCATCTCACAATGTAATTCTAGGGATCTGCCAACCCACTAAATACAACACATTTTGTATATTGCTGATATTTTATTTCAACAGTTATAAAAACAGACTTTGTTACAGTGCTTATAATAAAACAAATAGTGTGTATTCAGTAGATGGTTTATAGTCAGTCCTTGCACTCACACGACATCTATAATATATAAAATCATAGTCAACAAATAAGAAAAATTGACAATATTTACCCAAGTTAATCTGATTGCCAAATATAATGAGACAGAGGATCAGTACATATCAAAGATTTTTCATAATCTCTAATACAAGCATCAAATAGGTCATACAATATTGAGGTTTTACCCAAGGCCTCCAAACTTGATCAAGAAAGCCCTTTTCCTAGTAGTTGCTACTCAAATCTATGTACTTCAGTAATATTGCGTGTGCAGTCAAATCTGATTCAGAGAGCAAAGTGGAGGTTCATCTCTTTATGAAACTGGACAAAGCCCTAATGTGAATATATACTGTATGTAGCCTTCAAAAAGACTTTCTGTATTTATTAGATTATCCAATACCTGTTTCAATCTTTGTGATGTCCCTTTATATAGTATTTCATTCTGAACACGAGGCATATAAACAGCAGCAGTGCTTTTAGGGACCATTCACACCAGGGCGTATCGTACACAAAAGTGCACTCTTCAATGTGCTTTCACAATACTTGCAAAACTAGGTAATGGTACCCACAATGTGGCTGAGAAAATCAATATTTAGAGAAATATTAAACTTTCCTCTGACTTCAACCTAAAAACAACATTTTATTTTAAAAAGGTTAAAATTTACTCTGTTTCTCTTAATATGTTTTCAATATTATTATATCTTTCAAAATGTCTTTTTTAGAAACAAGTTCTGGACCTGTCTCTAAACTGAAGCCTTTGGATGTAAGAAAACAGTTGATTATTGTGTCTTGGTAATATATAGCGTATTGTATGGTATTTATTTTGAGGTTTACCACTTGGAATTGGAAATAACAATACATTCATCCTCCTGAACTAAAGATACATCATTAACAGGATGATTACTAATGAGAGCTTAAAAGTGCTTTCTAATTCATGGGTAAATTCTTGCAGCATTTGATCCCCCCCTTTATTGCTGTTCATGAAGAACATGCCCCCTTAGCCTATTTCAATCAATATTAACAGCCAGGGACCTCCTGTCAGCCAGTCTACCTGTGTTCTCTCTCTCTACATATTCATTTTGAGAATGCACTAAAGTATTTAATGCACTTTAATTTTTATCAAGGTATTTAACCGCTTGCCGTCCACACGTTGCAAAAGAAAACGGACGAACGGCAAACTCACATTGACGTAAATAGACAGCTTTTTTTTTTCTGCTCGCCCGCGCACGGGGCAGGAAAACTGCGTGCGTTGTAAGCAGCCATTACCGGCTGTTTGTAATACATCACTTCCGCAATCACCTTGTCAGTCTTTTGGCTGCTATAGCCAGAGAGAAGAAGCTGATGAAGCAGATCTCTGCTTCATCAGCTTCTTTGGGGGTCCCCAGGTGACATTAGGAGTCTTAGAGAAAAAATTAATAAATAGAAGTCACATATAAAAAAAGTTAAAAAAAAAACCCAAAATGTTTAAGTCCCCCACCCGCACGTTTACGCACATATAAATGTAAATATGTGTCAGATGCGCCAGTGAGCGAAAACGACAATTGCGTTACACATGTTACATATTGCCGCAAAAGTCGGAGTGAGAGCAATAATTTTAGGGTCATCAATCACTGATAACACTAAACTGATATCGGTAAAAGCTTTTAAAGCATCGCCTACGGCCAGTTTTGGGTATTGTAGTGTTTTTGAGATTTTGCGAGCGCGCGCAATTTTAAAGCTTGACATGTTTGGTGTCTTTTTACCCTATGTGACCCCGTCTTTTATATTTGACCAAAATATTGGGTAATAATAAATGTTTTAGAATTTAATATAGGGGGAACAGTTTTTTCTTAAATTTTCGGTAATGTTTCCTTACTATAGTAAAAAAAATTAAAACCGCGGTGGTGATTAATTACCACCAAAAGAAAGCTCTACCTGTCCCCAAAAAATTGTATAAAATTCATTTCAGTACAGCGTTGCATGATGCAATAAATGTCAGTCAAAGTACTGCAGCGCTGAATGGTGAAAAATGGCCTGGACAGGAAGGGGGTTTAAAGGAGAACTATGGGGTTAGGGCTTTTCCCCATAGTTCTCCTTAGGGTAACAGGAGGACACAAACTAGCATCCTCCCGTTACCCTACAGCTTGCGGTATACTGAGACGCCGCAGCTGAAGCGGATCCCGACAATTATGTCTGGATCCGCCCAGCTGCATGAGTGACAGCTGGCTCTGCCTATCTAGAGGCAGAGCCAGTTGTACCCGCCCCCTCCCCGTCCGTTCCGCCAGTCAGCGCTGGAGGATCGGAGCAGGGAGTACAGTCCTTCCCCTGTCACGGCAGAGAGCCGTGACAGGTTCGAGAAGTGAGCGAACACCGGTATGTGTTTTCGCTCACTTCCCGATCTACTGAGCCGACCTGTGACAGTCTCATTGTCACAGGTCGGCTAGAACTATGAGGTGAGTGAAAAGCA
>NW_017309068.1:77114-96999 GCF_000935625.1 Nanorana parkeri | reverse complement strand
GGCGGCCAGCGGCCCCATGTCAGAAAAAAAAAACAGATTGCAAGGAAAGATTCCGGGAGAAAGTCTTTCTCTCCTGGGCGGCCGGGAGCTGTATTAGACTCCCAGAGCGTCCGGGAGAGTAATGACAGATCAGCGTCCCTGGTTACCAGGTAACCAGGGACGCCATCTGTCATTACACACTGAGAACCAGGAGAGGCCGTTGTGATATTATAGCGGTCCCGCCGGATTCTCAGTATTTAATGACAGATGGTGTCCCTGGTTACCTGATAACCTGGTAACCAGGGACTCTAAACTCTCTGCAAGTGGCCAGAGCCAGCCATAAAAATATATAAGACACTGTCTTATTTTCGGGGAAACACGGTAGCTATCTGAATTGACATATCCTCATTCATAGCTTTGGATCCATAGTCCATATCAAGGCCTGTGTCACAGGTTGGAGACGCTGGATGGGGTTTTCCTGACTTCCAGGTTCAACAGCACACTGGACTGGTTTGTTTCCAGATGCAGAGATCCTCTGGCAGGGGCAGTGGATGCTCTGGTGGCTCCATAGGATCACTACACCCTGATCTTTGCCTTTCCTCCACTGAAACTCCTCTTTGAGATGTTTTTCTCAATTAAGCAGCCTCGTCTTGTTAAAAATCTTTTTAAGGTAGAGGAGATAAGGTGGAGTTGAGGCCTACAGCCTCCTTCCTAAGGTGGATTTGGCTTTTAACCTCAACCAAGACATTGTCATTCCATCTCTCTGCCCAGCTCCAGTATATCAGAAGAACATTTTCAATAACCACCTGGATGTAGTTCATGCTGTACGCGTTCTTCTCTAAGCCACTGCTTCCATTAGAAAGATTATCTTTTTAACATTTCTCCCTGTAAAGGGCAACCAGCTTATTGATGTTTTTTGGTGGTTCAGATAGATCATCATACAAGCTTATGGTCTTAAAGGAGAACTATGGGGTGAGTGCGTTTCACTCATCCTCATAGTTCTAGCCAGTGGCGGACCTAAGGAACTAAGGGCCCTGGTGCAAGATTGGTGCACCCCCAAAAAAAGGCCCTGGTGCACCCCCCAAAAAAAAACACAGCGCTCAGCCGGCTGTCACTTTCTCTCCTCCCCGCTGGGACACAGAGCAGCGCCCAGCGGGGAGGAAAGAAAACACGAATGCACTGCTGTATCAGCAGAAAAAATGTACTTTTGGCATTTAGCCAAAAGTGCCATTTCCGCCCGATATCTTTTGGTGGCCGATATATCGGTGCGTCCCTAATATTTACAGCAATGCAGAATGGCACAGGCTATAGAGGACTACACATCCCAGAAATACTTTATATAACAATAGCATTTCTGTATAAAGTACTGCTGAAATTTGCAGTCCTCTATAGAGGGTGCCATTCTACATTGCTGCTCAGCTGTCACTCACGCAGCTGAGCGGATCCAGACATAATTGTCGGGATCCGTTTCAGCTGCGGCGTCTCAGTATACCGCAAGCTGTAGCTTGCGGTATGCTGAGCTTAGTATGACGGGAGGACGCTAGTTTGTGTCCTCCCGTTACCCTTAGGAGAACTGTGGGGAAAAGCCCTAACCCCATGGTTCTCCTTTACGGACAAGGTTCCACCTTTTCTTGTCAAAACTCACTCTAATACATCTGTGAGTGCTTCCTGGGCTTTTCAGCAGAAAACATGCCACCCAGATGTAAAAAGCTGCCGTCTAGTCTGTTGTACACACATTCTCTATGTTTTATCAGGTGAATGTTCAGGCCCTATCTGAAACCAGCTTTGGGTGTAAGATCTTTCAGGCAGTGCTTTAAAGGAGAACTATGGGGTCAGTGTTTTTCCCCATAGTACTCTTAAAGGTCATGGGAGGACAAATACTAACATCCTCCAGTGACCCATAGTTCAGTATACCGCGAGCTACAGCTGGCAGTATACTGAGACCACCACAGCCGGGACAGATCCCGACAATGCTATCGAGATCCAACCAGCTGCATGAGTGACAGCTGGCTCTGCCTATCTAGAGCCAGCTGTACGCGCAGGGAGCCATAACTGATAGTCATATCTCTCTGCAGGAACATGATCGAGAAGTGAGCGAGCGACGGTATGTGTTCGCTCCTTTCCTGATCTATTGAGCCGACATGTGGCAGTTTCATTGTCACACGTCATCTCGAACTATGAGGGTGAGTAATTTCCACTCACCTCATAGTCCTCCTTTAAAGGAGAACTATGGGGTCAGTGTTTTTCCCCATAGTTCTCCTTAGGGTAGCGGGAGGACACAAACTAGCGTCCTCCCATTACCCTAAGCTCAGTATACCGCGAGCTACAGCTCGCGGTATACTGAGACGCCGCACCTGGAGCGGATCCCGACATAGATGACGGGATCCGCCCAGCTGCGTGAGTGACAGCTGGCTCTGCCTATCTAGAGGCAGAGCCAGCTGTACCCGCCCCCTCCCCCATCTGTTCCGCCAGTCAGCGCTGGCAGATCGGAGCGGGGAGAGGGGAATCCAGCCCCTCCCCCTGTCACGGCAGAGAGCCGTGACAGGATCGAGAGGTGAGGGAACCCGGTATGTGTTCCCTCACCTCCCGATCTACTGAGCCGACCTGTGACAGTCTCATTGTCACAGGTCGGCTTAGAACTATGAGGTGAGTGGAAATCACTCATGTCATAGTTCTCCTTTAAGCTGACGGCCTCCTTCCGTTCTATTTTTTTGTTGTTGTTGTTATGTGGACCTGTTAGTATTTTGTTACTGTTGCCAACCTTTCATTTGACCTGTTTCTAGATGTCACAGTTGTCTCTGAATATTGTTTCCCTTAATGAATAAGAAAATAGGATTTTTGTACTTCCCTTAAAATCCAAATCTTCCACCCACCCCTCTGTGTTTGTTCTCTACTCTTAGTACTGCTTTTATACAAAACTGATACCTGCTTATAATGTTTCTTAATTACTTTCTAGTGAGACGGTGCATAAATAGCTTTTCATTATTTGCAGTGTTTGGACTATGGCTGCTTGTTGTATTTTAGGCATCAGCGATGAGTGGAAGACTGGAAGATGAAATTGGAATTTTATACTTTTATATATTATAGCCCTATGGGCCATAAGAGCACGAACAAGTGTGCACAAACCTGTTCCTATTAGAAGGACTTCTCTTTTCATACCAGTCAATGGGAATATAAAAGGAGCTTGAAGCAGGTTGAAATACCAATGCGTGGACTCACTGCTGCATGTTTTATTCATTTGAGACATAAATAGAGTAATCATTTATTTTACCAAGTGTTTCAATTGTTTGCTTCTTATTTTGCAGAGATAGTTTTCCTTGTATCAAATTTCAAATGGTGCTCAACTGATATTGACTGCCAGGATGATACATGTTAATGTGGACATTATAGGGGTTGGATTCAATAAGAAGCTTACTTGTATGGATCATTACAATGTGAATGTGCCCACTTTTGAATATATAATCTAGATAGATAGATAGATTGATACATAGATAGATAGATAGATAGATAGATAGATAGATAGATAGATAGATAGATAGATAGATAGATAGATAGATAGATAGATAGATAGATAGATAGACAGACAGATATATATAGATTTGTACTAACATCTCAATGCAGTATACCCGTGTATATACTTACATATGTGTTCTTAATTTGTGTATTTTTTGCAGAAAATTTCTAAAGAGGAAAGAAAATCAAGAATGAAATGCATACCGGAAGACTTGATACATAACTTGGTATTGTAATTTGGATTTATTTGACTTTTTTACTTAAAAGTAAACTATGACCGATTCCAGTGAAATGTAATATTTGTATATTTATACTGTGTAGTTTCTGATAAAATCGATCACGTGCTGGCTTCTTCCATCAGAATACTAAGGTCCATTAAAATAGCATAGCAACTGAAAAGCAAAATAATGCAAAAAAAAGCTTACCCAAAATGAAAATACTGGCCATGGGGGGAAATGACCTTTAGTTTATTAAACAGGTATTTTTAAAGAAGCAGCAACTTCTGTATTGGTATTTTGTTAGTAAAATGTATGAGTTTTAGAAAAAGTTGTACCAATGCTAATACTTCTATAACAAACAAAAAAAATGCAGATTCTGTTTTAAATATATATACAGTATATATAGATATATTTTTAAGCATGTAAAATTTTTATTGAAAGAAATCATTACACAAAAATCAATCATTATTACTTTTCGTGGGTCATGTTTCAGTGACTGAGATCGCAGTGACTGAGATCTATACATGTAGCGCTAAGTACAATCACACTCTAAAGAAAAACAAAAAAAACAATAGAAAAAATTGCGAAGTTAGACCATGACATTGAGATGAAATCCTCATCGCTAATGCGCGTCAGGTACATATAACAAGACTTATAAGTATGCAACCCTGTAGCCCTTAGGGTCGACACTGTGGGGAGAAGACCAATTCGAACCAGTGGGGGTAGTCGTGAGCTTATTCGGGGAAATGATAATTCTACAACATGATAATAACCGTGGTTAAGGGCTGGAAGTCAGAGGTCAAAGGACATCCAAAGGTCCTAGAGTGCCAGTCAGCTTTGTTTCAAGATACCATTTAGATACTCGAAAAATGGACATCAAATCTTGCATCTGTGGTGTTATGGAAATTCGCTTGGTTAAACGCACAAATCCATGCTGCGCTAGAGTGCGCCAAAGTATGCAGCTGAACACAAAGAATTTCCCCCATGCTTAAAAGCACAGTTGTATTACGCTCTTTTGTGCAAGGACTGGAAGTACCCCTGTCGAGTCATGTAGAGTTAGGACATAGGAGACAGGTGTTGCTTTTTTGCTAGTTCCATTCTTAGAGACTCAGCACAGGTATTTGTTTATTTTTATAGCTGTCCTACAGGAAGTGATGTCAGACAGGAAGTGATGTCTCAAACAGCGAGACAGGAAGTGGGGCGAGACAGGAAGTGGGGCGAGACAGGAAGTGAACAGGAAACCACCATCACTTCAACATAGCAAGCTAACAAAACACATGTATACAATAATCTATTACCACCGGAGTGAACTTTATCCAGCATTGCTCAATGATCAATGCCCAATAACGTTACTATGATTCTCATGCGTGCTTATTTACAGGGACAACGTCATATTATCTCCAGCGGTTGATCAGGCGCACTAGAGACAACAAACGCACGTTCCTTTCATATACTGCGTTCAAAACAAATGCATCCACGCAAGCCAATAAATCCATGCATTGCACGGGGGCCCTAGCCGGCGTCCATACATTCGCCAAGAAGACACTGCTCCGCCACGCATAAGATATCTACTCCAATGGTTTACTCTTAGTGGGGATTTAAACCGTGTCACGCTCCAATTGGGCGTGACGCAGCAAACCCTGACAGAGACATAATGACAAAATATTACAATACACTAAAAACACATCCTAATAAAATTTCCACAACACTGGCAATGTAAATTCCGCTGCCACATAAGATGTCCAAGTGTCGAAGAAAAATTTTCTGCGTGTATGGTTACATTTTGTGTCTAATTTATCCAGCAGTAATAGGCGGTTTAACAGGGGGAGGAATATTTCCAAAGAGGGGGTATAGGTACAATCCAGTTGCACAGGACTGCCTTCTTAGCTGTCAGGAGACAAATATGTTCCCAGCGGGTTGGGCAAGAGGTATCAATATTTGTGTGCCGTGGGAGAGCGTGTAGTAAGCAGAAGGCTGGGGACAGTGATCTTGACTTATGTGAGTGGATATTCATGAAGGATAAAATGGTGGACCAAAAGGTTTGCATGTGGGGGCAGGCCCACATTAGCTGTGTGAGGTCAGGTAATGGAAGGCTGCATTTCGGGCAAGCAGTTACCCATTTGGACTGAGGCCCCTTAGTAGGAGTATTGAAGGTATGGTATGCTCTATGGACTGTTCTAAAGTATACCTCTCACCAATTCTCATTAATTATCGCTTTCCTAACTTGTCGCCATCCCTGTTCCACTATCGATAGTGTGTCGCCAGTGGTCATATTCAGAAATTCAGCGCTTAATGTGGGATGGTATGGTGTTGGAGGAATCTAGTATAAAGGCCGTTACATTCCAGGCAATAAAATAAGGGATAGTGGCATCTTTACCTGGGGGAGGCAAGCAAAGGGGAGATAGGTGAATGGATAATTTCTTGCCACGGTGATGGAAGGTGACGGGAGACACAATTACATACTTTCATATATGGGTAACTAAGGGTGGCCGGGATATGGTACTGGATGCGTAGTTCCTGGAAGGTATTGAGATATCCTTGAGAATTAAAGACATCTGCTAAGTTTATAATACACTTAGCCGCCCAAGTCCGGAAGGCACCAGATTCAGTGCCCGGTACAAAACCCGGGGAAGATCTGAGGGGCATTAATGGGGAAATAACATTGGGCAGGTGATAAACTTTCCTGATCTCTCTCCATGCTATCACCGTGTCTCTGAGGAGTATATTATCTCTGATATGCTTGGGGAGGAGCCTAAGTGGAGTGTCCATGATGCCAGGAGGTGACCAGGGTTTTATCAAATGTCTCTCTAAGGGAGTATTAGTAAAAGATTTGGTATCATGCAGCCAATCGCCTATATGGCGGAATAGACTGGCTAAATTGTATGTCCTAATATTCGGGAGGTTAGCACCAAGCTTCCCTACCGGTTGCTGAAGTTTCTTGAAGGCTATCCTCGCTCTCCTCCCCCTCCAAAGAAATGAAGTCATGGCACTTTGGAGGGTTTGGATATCTTTATGTTTCAATAAAAGGGGTATTGTCTGAAGGGGATAGAGCAGCCTGGCGAAGCTGACCATTTTTATGAGGTGGCATCTACCTAAGAGGGAGATAGGATAATCATTCCAGGTGCGTAATTCTTGAACTATTTTGTTTATAATAGGTTTGTAATTTAAGGCATATAAGTCTCGGGCCAAGAGCGGGGAATGGCGATCCCTAAGTAGGTGATAGAATGCTTCTGTATTGATAAAGAAGGATAAGTGCGGGAAAGGGTTGCTATAAAGTTTTTGTTCAGAGAGATTTACCCCATGTGTGGCGCTCAGCAGAGGTGGGGTGAGTGGTGGTATTTGGTGGGTACCCCGTTCGTGACTGGAGCGTGGGGGAATTTTTTGTGTAGAGAGTTTGGAGGAGGGGGGCGAGGGGGTGTGGGTAGGGGGTTTATTTTTGAAGGAAAATAGAAGCGTCTTTATTGCTCTGTGGGTGTGCAGCTTCCGTGGTGTTCGGACAGTGGTGTCCAACAGGTGTACTAAAGGAAACAAAAATTGGAGAACGGAAGCGCCACTACCTGGCGCAATAAATGTGGCGAGGACTGAAGAGAGGGATAAGTGATGTACTCACCTAGGTGGGTAGATCATTCGCTTTTAGGACGGCCGTGCGATGGAATGAAGCAGTTGCGGGAGGCGGTCCCTCTTAGGATGGGTGATGTGGTGGTCCAACCAAATAGAGCAGAGGTAAACACAAATAAAGCAAGGTGAGATGAGGTGGGTGAGCAAGAAAAGGAGGAGATTCTGTAACTCACCGCGAGGAAAGTGAAGGCTGGCTCTCAACGACTGCGATATAAAGTTTTTGTCTGGGGTTAGGGGAAGGAGCTCGCTCTTGTGGACATTAATCTTGAGACCAGAGAAGGAGCCATAATGAGTAATGTGGTCTAGAATGTGTGAGATTTGTGTTAAAGTGTCAGAGAGCATTAGCAGGATGTCGTCCGCAAATAAGGCTAGTTTGGTGTCAAAGGGGCCAGATTGATAACCCTTGAAGATTCGTGAGGATGCCAAGGATCGGGATACGGGTTCTATAGCTAAATTGAATAGGAGCGGGGAGAGAGGACAGCCTTGGCGGGTCCCCTTGTGCAAGCGGAAGGATGGGGAGAGGGCCGATGAGGCATAAATCTGTGCGGAGGGAGAACTATACATAGTGGATATATATTGCAAAAACATTCCTGAGAAGCCATATCTTTCCATTACCATTAATAACCAGGACCAATTCACGTTGTCGAAGGCCTTCTCCGCGTCCAAGGCCAAAAGGGCCATGGGACCGGGAGAGGACCCTGACAATCGTATACCTTCCAATGCAGTGAGTATTTTGCGGACATTTAACACGCCGGATCGACCAGAGACAAAACCCACCTGGTCTGGTGAAACAAGTTGAGGCAACACAGTGGCCAGTCTGTTGGCCATGATTTTAGAAAGGAGTTTTGCATCAAAATTAAGCAGCGAGATAGGACGATATGAACTAGGAAGTGTGGGATCCTTCCCCTTCTTAGTCAACAGCCTAATATATGCTGTGCTAAACGTGGGTGGGTAACGGCCATTTTGTAAGATATCATTATAGAGAGTCACTAAGGTGGGGAAACGTGATCGGTTATGGATTTAAAGAATTTGGCTGACAAGCCATCGGGACCAGGAGCCTTCGAGCTAGGGGAATCATGTATAGCTGCCTGGACTTCCTGAAGGGTTATTGCTGCATTCAGTTGATCCCTATCTGCGGCGGACAGGGATGGTAAGGTGACAGAGTCCAGGAAGGAGGACCCTGCGGGGAGGTCTCCATTGTTCGCCGCATATAAGGATTGGTAAAATGTACGGAATGTATCGTATACAGTCTCGGGGTCTGTAGAAATCTCGCCTTTGTCATCGACCAGGGTCAGAATGTGGGATGGGGCATTATGTCCTCTAATTAAGTTAGCCAGTAGTTTCCCGGACTTGTTTCCAAATTAAAAAAATCCCACCTCCTTGTGGGAGCGCATTTGGAGGTCGTATTGGGCTATCCAGTGGTCACATGTTTGTTTAGCTTGGATCCAATCGGATCTAGTGTGGGAGGAAGGATCTTGTCGATAGGACAAGTATGCCGTTCTGGCCGCTGTGCATGCCTCCGCATATCTCTGTTTAGTCCTCCTCTTCTGGGAGAAGACATATGCCAGGATTCTGCCCCTCAGGACAGCCTTAGCCGTCTCCCAGAACAGGATGCATAAATTGCGTTATCAACAGCATAGTCACCCCACCATGAGGCCAGATGTGCCTGAAACGTGTCATCAGTGGCTAGATAAGCTGGAAATCTCCACACCACTGGTCTGGAGGGTAGGCCCAAGTGCTGAATGTCAATTGATACCAGAGAATGGTCCGATATGACCATATCCTCTACAGTTACCGTAGACACCTTTGATACCAGGTTGGGTGAGATAAGGAACATGTCCAGGCGTGAGAGAGAGTCATGGGCATGGTAGAAGTGAGTAAATTCACTTGTCAAAGGGTGTAGAAAGCGCCAAATGTCAATAAAGCGTCCCGCTTGGATCATTGCCGAGAAGTTAAGGTCTTGAGCAAGGGTGGTAGGAGAGGGGCGCCCCCTAGTCCAGGAACGATCTTCCAGGGTAGTTGGGACTGCATTGAAATCACCCCCGAGGAGAATGTAGGTATCTGGGGCAGGAGGAGATTGTCGTGATAAAAGCTTATCAAAGAAAGGTTTATTGTCCACATTGGGGCCATATATGTTCCAAATTTCGAATGTAGCATGTCCGATCTGTTTGGTTATGTGGGACCACCGACCCCTCTCTAAGTCATGTTGTTGGGTAAGTAGCGCATGTTGCAGATTCTTACTGATGAGTATAGCAGTCCCTGCGGAACGGACCACTGAGGGTGCTCCCACCACTGTTCCCACCCATGATTGTTTGAGGCGAGATATGTCCTCTCTAAGTGATGGGTTTCTTGTAATAGTGCTATATCCACCCTGTGTTGTTTAAGGTGACGTATCACTTTTCTTCTCTTTTGGGGTGTCCTAAGGCCCTTGACATTCCAGGAGAATATTTTTAAGGAGCTTCCCATATCAGCTGACGGGAAGTTGTGTCAGGGAGGTCGTGACAGACCGAGACAATACAAGGTCGAGTCGTTACCTGTGTTCCAGTGCTCCAGCAATGGCTCTGATTCATGGGGCCCACGGTACCTGTAGATGGTCTGTGCGACCCATCGGGCAAAAGATCAGCGAAGAGTGTGTCGAATAAGGTCTTCATCCACATGGCTGGATAGGTGTGAGTGCTCGCAACTAGCAGAGCAGAAACAAGAAGAACAGCAATCAAAAGAGAGACTTTAACTTTCAGGTAGGAACATATACCTGTCAGGAACTCCCTTTTTTCCGGATGGTGGTGTACGTTGGTCTGGCCATCAACGTAGGGGGAAAGGTTAACCCCTCGGAGAGCCATGGTGGTTACGGGGTTGACAACTTCCGGTCGCTGCACGCCGCCACTATTGAAAAGTCTCGTAATATAAATGTTAACATATTGAAAATATCAATGTAAAAGATAACGTCAACGGTTTAGGATCACACGCCAATATCAGTGTATGACAAACACACTGATGTATGAAAGTTCCTTTGTAACTAGCCCACTCAGGGTAGGTGAGTCAGATTGTGTAGCTCGGTCGGCCATGTGTCTGTCTACATCCGCCTTGGCCTGGGTAGCAGACGTGAAGCGGAGTGGATTGCCGTCGGGGTCCGATAGGCGCAGGATTGCCGGGTACGCCAATATGAACTTAATCCGTTTATGCACCAGGATTTGGCATACCTCGTGGAAGGAGCGGCGTATTTTGGACAATTCTGCAGAATAGTCCGCAAAAAGCAATAATTTGTGGCCGCCCGCTACCAGTTGGCGCTGCCTCCTTTAGGTTTGCAGGGTGAGATGTTTATAAGAATAGTCCAGATACCGTACAATCACTGGCCTGGGCCTGTTTTGGGGGCCTATTCTGTGGGCTCTCTCCAATGCGCAGGTAGATGTGATGCCCATGGCTTGTGGCATAATCAAGGCACAGAAGCGCTGGAGATCATTAGATAGAATTGATTCAGGGATCCCAATAATTCTTGTGTTGTTCCTGCGGGATCTGTTTTCAAGGTCATCAACCTTATCCTGCAGATATTGCAGTGTTTTTTTATCCTCTGCCTGTAATCTAGCAGCGTCAGCGGCATGGTCTTCCACCTCACTGACACGGGCCTCCAAGGCCTGCATCCTGGATGCCTGCACCTCCAGGGCCGCCGTAATAGGCCCCATGTGTAGTTTTATTGATTCTGCTATAATGGAACCTATTTCCAGCCGTAGGTGTGAGGCTACTGTCTCTGCCAAGTGTTTATAGTCAATGGGGACATATTGTATGCGACTCACCCTCCGATCCCTCAGCAGCCTCATCAGTGTCCTCCATGGCCGCCGGCGCGGCCTGTGTGACTGTCTGTCTGGTCAGACGCGATGGAGAGCGTGTGGCGGACCGGCTGTGATCTTGCCACAAATTTGTCCATGGTCTGGTAAGGAGCTGCGAACCAGGATCCGGGTGGGGAGTGTGTGACCGCGATATAGTCAGTGGGGATGTGGCGGGGACGGAGCTCCGGTATACACCACTAGTCCATCCGGCGCCGGAACCAGAAGTCCTCTGTTTTAAATATTAAAGTGGACATAAACTATGAAAGCTGTGCTTGAAAAAGACAAGCAGAAGGCAGAGGACAATTCACCTGTATTGTCAATAGAGACAATTACAGTAAGTACAGCTTCTCCCTGCAGCTTATCTTTTCTCCATTACTGACTTACAATACCTAAGTCTGCACTGTATCACTGTGTGGAGGTGGGTATCTTTGAGGAGGCAGGGATTTGCTTCCTCATGTCAGGATTGCCCCCCTGATAACTGTTAATCTGATTACTGGTGGTGGAATATTCAAGAAGCTGCAGTTCACAGAATCGATGAAGCAAATGCAGGAAGATTCTTGTATTGCAAGTCCTCAGTTGCAGCTTCCGCTCCATCAAGCATAACAGTGAGTAGCACACAGGGACGTGCAGTCAGGGGAGGCAGGCGAGGCAGAGCCTCACCTAGAATTATGGAGGAAAAAGCTGTCAGCTTCATGTCTGAAGCTGACAGCTTTTTCTCGATTCAGATCGGCATCTAACAGGTTACACAGCAGGCAAATCCTCTCGCTGTGTAACCTGTCACGGAGCCTCAGCAGTGAGGAGCAAGTGAGGGACAGGGAGGCTCCTCTCTGTCTCCTCACTTCCTCCTTTACACTAGCTTTGGGACAGGTTGAGGGTGGGGCTTCAGACAACTGGGGTTGACAGGAGGCAGACTTTCGGTCGACAGGGTGGGACTTTGGTGGGCGGGGCTGGGGAATGCCTCACCCCAAGCAAGAGGCACCGCACGTCACTGGTAGCACAGTAGTGTCATCACTAAATCTCACTCCAGATCTAGTAAGACTAAAGGTTAGGGGCATCAGTGCTTTAGATGCTCTCACACTACAGATATAGAGCTATGAGACAAGACACAGAGAGCGCCTCCATCGCATAAAAACGTTTTAATAAACTAATAAAAAGATGGCATAAAGGTACTCACAAAGGAGGAATAAAAATCATGGTTCTGAGGAAGACCTGACGTGACCTCTGAAACGCGTAAACCACTTCACTACCAGGGAAGACGAACAGCCGGTGGATATGCACCTTTCGTTCTGACCCTTTTATGCCTGTTTTTATTCGTCCTTTGTGAGTACCTTTTATACCATCTTTTTATCCGTTTATTAAAATGTTTTTATGTGATGGAGGCGCTCTCTGTGTCTTGTCTTGCAGTGCTGCCATAGAGCTATGAGGTTACAGAACAGGAGTGCCTAGGCACAGAAAGTTGTTTTTCTTTTTAGAAGACATCTCAGGAAAAATTTATATATGTAGACAAATTACATTCATGTCTTGAGTTCAGGTCCTTTTTAAATACATTTTCAAGACTTGTAAGTGTGATTATGTATAGTTGATCTCTAAAACATGCATTTATTTTTTTTTCTTTTCAGAATGAGCTAGCCATCGATCTTGGATATACATTTGGTGACATGCTAAAACTAATGGTATGGTTGCTTTGAGTTGGTTTCATTTAGAGTTATTTATGCCATGTTACTTTATATCTCTTACAGGTCACATTTCTAAAGGCCTTATCATGATCATATTACTGCTTTTCTAAGAAAACAACTGCTAGCACATTTATGAAACACAACTACCGTGTTTCCCCGAAAATAAGACACTGTCTTATATTTTTTTTGGCTCAAAAAAACACACTAGGTCTTATTTTTGGGGTAGGTCTTATTTTTTAAATTTTTTTAATGTACAACAATCCACACTTATTCACGTAGAAAAGTCTACATGTATTCATGTACAAAAATATGGTGATCAGGGCAATCACGGGTGCTGTACCTTTCCAAGAGCAACTTGCTAACCAATCACTGGCCAGAATGAGCGAAGCTTTCACAATGGATTCCTCACAGGCGGAGTGCATTTTGTATCAGTCTGCCTGTGACAGGAACCGGCGCTATAGAGGAGGCATTGGCTTATGCAGCTCTGCTCCCTCCGGTGCTGCCTCGCTTCCTCTAGCGCTGGCTTCATTGGCACCGCTGATTCTCTCCTGCCTCTCCCGGGGCTCTTCAAGTTCCCCCTTATGCCACCACCGGCCCTGGGAATGGTCACAACTAGGTCTTATTTTTGGGGTAGGTCTTATATTTTAGCAAGTCCCACAAATAGTACTAGGTCTTATTTTCGGGGAAACAGGGTATGTACTTTACAAATTTGCTTTAAACAGTTGTTGACATTAGACATGCTACAGACACCCAAAATAGCCTAATCAAAGTACACAGGGCATGTGTAGTAGACATGTGCCCATCAAAAAAAATTGTTTCAAAACGAAACAAATGAAAACAAAAAAAACTTTTTCTTTCGTTTCGTCAGAGGAAACAGAATTTTTTTGTTTTGGATTCGGAGGCAACGAGCCTCCGAACCCGAAACCACACACTAAAACTGCAGAACAAGTGGCGGCCATGTCGGCCGGCGGCGCGTCCTGCCATTTTGGAGTAGATCCAGGTATACACCAAGATGGCAGCACCAGCATGTTCAAGCGCCACCATTTTGGTGTAAACCAAAATCTCCTCCAAAAAGGTGGTGCGCAAGCGGAGAATGAGGCGGCGGCCGGCACGGCCGCTGCTCGTTCAGCGTGTGACCTCATTATCATGTGACGTCATACGCTCCACCTCCAATATGGCCGCCGGTGTGCTTTTTTTCTAATATTTATTCTTTATTCAAAAAAATGTTTTTGCCACATACAGAACATCATTCAAGTACAAGTATTATATTTTACTTTACAATTCCTTCTTGAATATCACTATACTTATACAATAAAACCACATTTCACAATAAGCATCCTTTCCTTCCATCCATCTTCTCTCCCTCTTAGTATTAGTTCCTTCTCTAAGGAGAGTTCTAACTCAGAGCGGTTTGGTTGTTTTCCTCTTAGTTATTAGTCCTTTATTCCCTCTATCCACCACTCTATAGTTCTAGGTCTTTTTAGTGGAATTCTACCATATTTGTCTTAGGTATCTGAGGGCCCCACTTCCCTTCTCTTCCCCGTCCACCCTCTATTATAAATTAGTGCTATGTGCTAAGTAGTTTATAGTTATAATAAACTTTTATATTCTTAAAGTGTAATTATATAATGCAAAAATATACATTGATTTATAAATATAGTATAATTTTCCAGTGTCTTATTTATTTAGTGTTGTGTTCTAATATTCTATTCATCTTTTTATCTTATTAATATTTACGTGTATTTCTTATTTGTGATCTACCATTTACTGGTGTGGTTAAGTGTCTTATGGTCCTCTGTATCTGGTCACTCTGACCTGTGTGATTATATATTTGTGTTTATTCTAATATACTATTTCTATATCTTACTTGTGATCCCCTAATTATTTCTATCCCTTTCCCTCTCCCTACCTCCCTCCCTTTCTCTCTCCTCCCGTACCAGAAACACTATCCCATCCCTCACTCCTTTACTCTCCCATCCTTTTCTACTCTCTCCTTTCCAAATACTAGAGGGCCCTCTATCTACTCTTACCCCACTTCCTTACATAAAACAGCTCATCCCCCCTCCCTTCCCACCTGGGCTCCATTTTCTCAAAAAGAGAAAATTTCTCAAAAAGAAATTACTTTATCTTACAATATTATCTTCTATAGGGTCTCTTTCCTATTTCATAATTCCTGTATTATCTTTTCCTTTCAGTTGTCCTATTCTCTCCTGGTAGACCTCCTTTCCCATGTCTCCCAGTAACACACATACGGATAATATAGTCCTAAGTCCTTAAATTCCTTCCATCTTCTCCATGTATTATTAAAAGAAGCATATTTATCTTGTTTCATTTTTACCATTTCCTCCATCAACCTAGTAGAATCTATTTCGGTAAACCATTCCATCATAGAGGGGATTTTCTCAGTGCCCCAATATCTCGGAATCAGGGTTTTGGCCGCATTCAACATATGGGGTACTAGTGATTTTTTACATCTTCCCCCTGTTTCTATTGAAAGATGAAATAAATATGTCCATGGGTCCAGTGGTAACTGTATATCACATGTTTGTCTAATGACATCCCTCACCAAACCCCAAAATGGTCTTATTTTAGGGCATTCCAACCATATTTGTGCAAAGGTTCCTATTTCCCCACATAACCGCCAACAATGTGCATCATTTATAGGATGTATCATATGTAATTTCTTTGGTACATTATACCATCGTGATAATAATTTATAATTTGTCTCCAGTGTTCTGGTATCGATCGTTGTGGTAGTGGCTAGACTTAATATTTTTCTTTCTTCCTCCTCCAAAAAGGTGGTTTAGAGTGTACATCTAAACTCACTTGCCCACTTATCTTAGTATCCAGGTGTCGATTCACTTTCCATTTTGTTAAGTGCTTTATAAAAAAGTGCAAAACAATGTTGGGTGGCCTGCTTGGATCTCATAATAGATTCAAGTATTGTTACTTCTAGATCCATTCTCATTGGTTTAGGCAAGGTATGTATAAAATGCTTAAGTTGTTGATATCTCCACCAGTCTAGGGGATATCTCCCCCACCGTTCACGCAGGTCAGCTAAAGAGCATATTGAGGTTCCGCATAAGATATCTCTAACTTTAGGATGGGAGACCTACTCCATTTCAGATAGGACGGGTCATATTTTCCCAGAGGGAAGTATTCATTCCCCAACAACACCATCAATGTTGAGTTATATACCCATCCAAATCTGCGGTGTAAACGGTCCCACGTCTTTAAAGCCGCGGCAGTAAGTGGTAGTGTATTCGGGGACATGCATCTGTTTGCTGGTGGGATCCACATTATTCCCTCCAACCTGGTCTCACTTAGGGCTGTCTCCAATACTACCCAGCTTTTTTTGTTTTATCCCAAATGCCCAATCCACTATCCAAGTCAGTTGAGCATCTATGTGGTATGTCCTAAAGTCTGGGAGGGCCACTCCTCCCCTTTGTCTTGTACTGATCATAATATTCCATGAGATTCTCAGTTTTCGGTTGTACCAGATACATTTGGTTATTATCTTCTTTAATATTTGAAAAAAGGTCCCAGGTATCTCTATAGGTATCATCTGGAATAGAAACAATATCTTTGGAGGAGTCATCATTTTTATTGCGTTGATTCTTCCTACCCAAGAAAGCTTCCTCAGCCAACTATGCCTTTATAGTATTCAATATCGGTATGTAATTAAATTGATATAACTTTGTGATATTCGCCGTTAAATAAATACCCAGATACTTAAGAGTCTTCTGTTTCCATCGAAAGGGAAAGTAAGGAACCATTGCCTCCCTGTCCCTTCCTGGAACTGATATATTTAGGATCTCCGATTTACCAAGATTGATTTTAAAGTTTGATAATTCTCCATATATCTCTAACTCTCGCAGGACCTGTGGCAATGTTGTTATGGGGTGGCTTACCGTATATACTCAAGTATAAGCCGAGATTTTCAGCCCATTTTTTTGGCTGAAAAGTGCCCCCCCTCGGCTTATACTCGAGTATATACGGTATATATAACAAAATGTCATCCGCAAATGCTGCTATTTTATATTCCCCAGCCCCTATCCTTATCCCCTGAATATCTTGATCCAGACGAATTGTAGCCAATAAGGGTTCTATGGATAAGGCAAAGAGCAAGGGGGAGAGAGGGCATCCCTGTCTCGTACCATTACACAGCTTAATCTACCGAGAAAGGGTGCCATTCATTTTCACCCTTGCCCGTAGCACGTCATATAATGCAGATATCCATTCTATCATCCTTTTTCATAACTCCTAGTATAGACAAAGTATTGAACATAAATTCCCAGTCTACTCTATTGAAAGCTTTTTCTGCATCTATCGACAATAGTATGGCTGGTTGCTTCTGTCTTCTCGCTTCAAAGATTAACAAAGTGGTTTTTAGAGCATTATCTCTCGCCTCCCTTCCTGGGACAAACCCCACCTGGTCTGGGTGTATCCAGGAGGGAATGAATGGATGTAGTCTACTTCCTAGAATTTTTGCATATAGTTTTGTGTCAACATTCATGAGAGATATCGGGCGATAACTTGCACATAAGCTAGGGTACTTCCCTGCCTTCTCTATTATTGTGATATGTGCCAGTAAAGCCTCTGGACACATTGGAGTATTTTCTCCTATGCCATTTATGTATACACAGAAATGTTGAGATAAAATGTCCTGGAACCGTTTATAGTATAATACAGTGAATCCATCGGGTCCAGGACTTTTACCTACCGAGGTTGTCAGTACTGCCTGCTTAAATTCCTCAGTGGTAATATCTCTCCATTTCTGTTAACATTTCCCCTGATATTATTGGGAGTGTTGCTTGTTTCAAATATGTAGATATTTGTTTTAATCTTATCTACTCTTTGTAATCTTATCTACTCTTTGTACCCTATTACTTTGTTTCATGTGGTCCCTCACCTGATAGAGTTTCTGATAATAATCATGAAATATCTCAGCTATGTTGTTTGTTGAATGCACCATGGTTCCTGTTTCTGATTTAATATTAGCCACATATGTATTAGTTTGTTTATTCTTTAATGCTTTGGCAAAAAAAATTACTTGATTTATTCCCCATCTCATAGTGTTGTCTAGTAGTCATATTAAATGCATATTTAGTGTCCGCCTCTAATAATGTTTTTAATTGCTCCCTCTTCATAGTTAATTCTTTAGAGATTTTTAAATCTATTGTAGCTTCATGGGTTACTTCCAGCTTTTGGATCTCTTCTAGGAGTATTTGGATATTTCTGGTCCTCTCTCTCTTGCTGGCAGCCCCTAGTGCTACCAGCTTGCCTCTAAGGACAGCCTTATGCGCCTCCCATATGATTGCCTGTGACGTTCCTTCCGATATGTTGTCCTGGAAATAGTATTTTAAAGTGTTTTCTAATTCCTGTACAACACTCGGATCATGTAACAGGGAATCATTCATCTTCCAATTATATTGCTTCTTCCCCAGTGCATGTGCACTCAAAGATAATGCCACTGGAGCATGGTCCGAAAGCGTCATAGGTAGAATATTTACAAATACGACCGACTCAATTGCCATATGATCTACCAAGATCCAATCCAGTCTAGAATAAGAGTTATGCATCTCAGAGAAATACAAGTAATCACGTTCTGTTGGATGCAATATCCGCCACATATCTATGAGCTGGTGTCTACGTAGTATCGTTCTCAGACGTATAAGATGGAAACTGGGATAACATACCCTTCCCAAAGAAGTATCAAATGTTGGGTCCATACATAAATTAAAGTCTCCCGTCATCACCAGTATACCCTTCCGGAATTCCTCCATTCTTTTAATCACCCTTACTAGAAACGGGACTTGCAGCTTATTTGGGGCGTATACGTTCCCCAGTGTGTATTCAGTTCCATTAATAGTTACATGTAGGAACAGGTATCTTCCCTCTGTATCCGTCAGACGTGAATGTACCTGTACCAATAGATTATTTCTAAAACCTATTATTATTACATAATTATTAATAACAATTATTATTGGATAGGCTATAGTACCACTGTACGCAATCTCTGGTGCATATATATGATGATGATTTTTGGGAGAAATGTGTTTCTTGTAAAAAAAGCCCCATATCTTTTCATTTCAGAGAGGATCTGATGTCTCTTATGTGTCGAGTTCAACCCCTTAACATTATATGTCAATATATTAATTGTTGTCATATATGTCTCTTAAGCATATCTTCTTGATTCCATTTGGAGCCCAGGTCTCCCTTCCCTCCCCATACACCATCCATACTACCCCCCTCACACTCCCTCTCCTAATATTCACTAACATTTTCCACTATCAATTGCGAAATAAGGGTCTTCCTTGCGGGACTATGTCCCCAATGTACCCTAGCCTAATATGAGTATGGAGCCCCCTTGGGCTGTGGTCTGGTGGGCATCCTTCCTCCCTCCCCCACCTAGTTCTTCTTTGGCCATTTCGCTCCGTCCCTCCCAGGCCAATTTATCAATACATCAATATTCTGCTATTGCTTACTCTTTAACAATAATAAATTGATTTAAATCTTCATGTACTTGAAAATCGATTATCAAAACAATCTAGAGACATTATTCTACTGTTGTTACTTATTACCCATTCCTCCCTCCCCTCAGAGTTTTCAAATATTGTGTTAGTTGCATCAATGTATTCAGAGGTAGTCTCTATTATGTCTTTATATTTTGCCACTTATGATTCAGACTTATCTTCATTTTCAACCCAGGACCTATCCATCCTGGTAGCTCTGGGGGGGGGGTAATATCTAGCTTACTGCAGAACTCCGCTAAGTCCTCCGGAAAGCGCAATACTGCTGTCCTGCCATCTCTAGTAGCAATAAGGCGTGCCGGGAACCCACATCTATATGAGATGCGTTGATCTTGTAAAATTTGCACCAATGGTTTATGGGCCCTCCCGCGTGCCAGAGTCTCAGGTGCAAGATCCAGGAATGTCACTATTTTAGCTCCGCTTATCTCCAACTGTGTTGTATTTCTCAGACAGTCCATGATCCGAGCTTTATACCCATAATAATGAAAGCGTATAATGACATCTCGTGGTCCCTCACCCCCCCC
>NW_017309068.1:75702-76795 GCF_000935625.1 Nanorana parkeri | reverse complement strand
CATCTCTGATGATGGAGGTCTTTCCAATAACACATTAAAAGTCTCCTTAATCTTATCTGCAAGTTCCCGGTCTCCTACTGCTTCAGGAATACCTCAGAGTCTTAGATTGTTTTGTCTATTTCTATTTTCTTGGTACTCTCGTCCCGCCGCCATCTCAAAGCCGGCTCCGCCCCCCATGCTCGTCACACGCTCGTCACGCACACATGCTCTTCCGTGTGCCGCAGGTGTGTTCTGAAAACATATTTATGTATGCCCGAATACCGTTTTAGAATATTTGGGCATATATTAAATTTGTTAGTTCGGATTCGGATGAACCGACGGATCAACTGATTTTTGTTGATTTGCACATTTCTAATATGTAGTAAGTCCTGGCCTTCTGTCTCACTGCAGCACCCCTTCCTGCATTTGATGACCATTCCTTTGCCTTGCAAATACAGAAGATATCAAAGCTGCTAATGTAAAAATAGACCTTTGAGGCTGTGTTTATAAACACTGTACAGAGATACTTGAGTCACTGAGCTATGCAGAATTTTTATGAATAGGATTGTGTTATAAACATTATTTTTTTGATATTTCAGTAAAAGTTTAATGATGACATTTTGCTGGAACTGGAGTGCTGAATTTAGGTACAGTAATGACACACAACTTTGTCATAATAGAAATAAATCGGGCAAGCCATGCTGTCATGTTCATTTTAATATTTAAAAAAGAAATACATTTCCAGCAATTTTCCCTCATGCTATTTAAGCTGATTTCTGGGACCCCCGTCCCCATCCCATACAACCACCCTTTAACCCATACTCCCTCTAACTAATTGCTGGGTTTAGTTTTAAAAAAACCTACCTAAAAGCCCCTTTTACTTTTCTATATTTGTGGTCATGTGACACTTCTGAATCTTCTCTCTTTGTCTCTAACGAAGGGAAGGGAGGAGGAGTCCGGTGACGTCACGGACATCGACGTCACCGGACTCCTCCCCCCTTCCCTTCGTTAGCCGATAGAGCCACTTGCGCAAGGGGGAGGAGTCCGGTGATGTCGATGTTCGTGACATCACCGGATCTGCGACGGGACTCCCGAAAGGCGGCGGAGAGGTGAG
>NW_017309068.1:73733-74941 GCF_000935625.1 Nanorana parkeri | reverse complement strand
GGTGCAAAAATGGAAAAAAGGGCCTCAGTCATGAAGGGGTTAATCGATTAATTTCGATTAATTATAACGCACATACAGATCCAACTACATTGGCCTATACATGGGGTCCATGGGAGAAGAGGTAAATTTAGCATAGCATGAGTCACTGAGCTATGCAGAATTTTTATGAATAGGATTGTGTTATAAACATTATTTTTTTGATATTTCAGTAAAAGTTTAATGATGACATTTTGCTGGAACTGGAGTGCTGAATTTGGGTACAGTAATGACACACAGCTTTGTCATAATAGAAATAAATCGGGCAAGCCATGCTGTCATGTTCATTTTAATATTTAAAAAAGAAATACATTTCCAGCAATTTTCCCTCATGCTATTTAAGCTGATTTCTGGGACCCCCGTCCCCATCCCATACAACCACCCTTTAACCCATACTCCCTCTAACTAATTGCTGGGTTTAGTTTTAAAAAAACCTACCTAAAAGCCCCTTTTACTTTTCTATATTTGTGGTCATGTGACACTTCTGAATCTTCTCTCTTTGTCTCTAACGAAGGGAAGGGAGGAGGAGTCCGGTGACGTCACGGACATCGACGTCACCGGTTTTTTTTTGCCTTCTGTAGCCGATAGATCCACTTGCGCAAGGGGGAGGAGTCCGGTGATGTCGATGTTCGTGACATCACCGGATCTGCGACGGGACTCCCGAAAGGCGGCGGAGAGGTGAGTATTTTCATTAGCGATCAAAATTTTTTTAATCAATCAAAAACATTCATTATTAATCGAGAAATTAATCGTTAATTTCTGCAGCCCTAATAGCAACATGTGTTAATGTGCATTTTCATGCTCTTCTATTCAATGTGTTTGATTAACGGAAAATGCAAAAAGTGGGGAAAATTAAGATGATTCCAGCCTACATTTCAGGCTAAGCATTGGGGTTGATTTACTACAGGGGTAAAGACTGTTCACTTAGGCTAATGAATGAGCTGAATCTGTGTTTTATTTTGAATTCCCAATACTGCACAAGGGGACCTTTCAAAAATATATATATTTCCTTGCACATGATTTACCTCATTTTACCTCATTTACTAAACTCCTTGAATATTCACTTTGATAAGGGCCCCTTACCACAATGTTGTCTTCTTGTTGTCTACTTCTGAATCTTCTCTCTTCGTCTCCGTCATCTAACGAAGGAAAGGGGGGAGGAGTCCGGTGAC
>NW_017309068.1:47216-73647 GCF_000935625.1 Nanorana parkeri | reverse complement strand
TGACGTCGATGTCCGTGACGTCACTGGATCTCCGACGGAACTCCCGGAAGACCCTGAAGCCGGCGGAGAGGTGAGTACCGATCAAAAAAAATTTCATCGATCAAAGAAATTAACGATTAATCGAGGAATTAATCGTTAATTTCCGCAGCCCTAATACAAAGTAACACTGTTTCATTTATCTTCAGTTTAGATGGATGAGCAATAAAATGTGTAATATGAATGGAAATAAAAATGCTGATATCTTTTATACTTCTCATCTTATATACAGGTATTCCTCACTGAATGACCAAGTTCCATTCCTACGACCAGGTCGTTAAACGAATTGGTCGTTAAGTGAGGAACTCTATACAGTACTGCACTGCATTAGTACAGAACTGTATAGAATTGCAGATGTACAGTATCGAACAGTGTACTGTACATCGGGCAATGAAAATACTTACCGGGACCCGCAGTGAAGATCGGAGGACGTCACTTCCGCCGGCGACACGTCGCACTGACGCTGACGCGCGCGGTCGGAGGTCGCTCGGAGGACGGTCGTAAGTGCGAGTGGTCGCAAAACAGGTAAGTCGTTAAGCGAGGATTATCTGTATATTCTTCAGGTGGATAAAACTAAACCTCAATTTCATTTCAAAATAAATATGATAAGTATAACTGCTATAGATGCCTTTTTGTAATTTAATGTTTTGAAAACATAACTTTCTTTTAAATCCACTGCCAGGTAGTATATTCTAAAGTTCTCAAACGTTAAAATATTGTTTCTTTGCAAAAATGACAATACCAGCTACGTTCTAGATTTAAACTCATTATATTCTTAATTTTTTTTTAGGAACTTCCACAAAATAATATAGACATGATACAGGTGAGTTTATATCAGCTCAACAACAAATTCAAATCAATTTAAAATGTTTGTATTTTTCCCTGAAGAAAACTTGGAGACTATGGATACTTTCTTATTAGAATGCTAGTTTCCTGACTGTCATGCTGATCCAATGGCTTTAATACTTATTAAGAACTAATCTAGAATTATGCAGATCAGGAGCTCTGACTTCCCTATACCTTTCTCTATACCACCTGCCTATATTGCCCCCGAGCATCAGCAGCTTCGGCTGCCCATGATTATTGGAATTCATGTCCAACAAAATTCCTCATTTTACCTACAGTGACTTCCCTTACCTAATCCTCTCATGTGCCGATTTAAAAAAGCTGGGGTAATGATTGCTGTTCGTTCATCTTTAGCATATCGCTCAATTAACTGTATTATTGACCCAGATGGTCGATATATTATCCTGACCTGCGAAATTAACACAAATACATATACTATAGTAAATGTGTATGCCCCAAATGTCGGTCAGGTGAAATTCTTAAAGAGAATCCTTAATCTTATTGATAAACATAAAGCGGGAACACTCCTGATTGGAGGTGACTTTAACGTGATCCATGATAAAACCTTGGACTCCTCCTCACGAGGAGTTTCCTCTCATGTTCTTATTGGAGATTTTCTCTTTGGAAATGGCCTGCTCGACATTTGGTGATGTTTACACGGTAATGAACGAGACTACACATTCTTCTCGCATGTACATTACTCCTATTCTCGCCTAGATATGTTTTTTGCAGATAATGCATCTTTACATACAGTAGCCTCCTCTGACATAGGTTTGGTCACATGGTTAGACCATGCTCCAGTGTCCATTAGTGTCAAAGATAACAGACCGCATACTCCACCGAGACTGTGGCGCCTCAACACTTTTCTTTTGGCGCATCCGGAATTTTCTGATCTCCTATATGTATTAAACTGGGAGCCCACCTAAAGAAAATGCGTTTACAACAGGTGTCGGCCCTCCTAAGCTCTATAAAAAGCTTAGAGGACTGAAATAAACTCTGCCCATTGCATGCGATAGCAGCTAAGTTACTAGAGGAAAGAAACAGACTTTGTATCCTCCTACTAGATGAACATGAACGCAGCCTAAAAAAACTAAAAGCGGCCTCTTATGCGCTAAATAATAAGGGGAACTCTTACTTGGCAAAACATGTTAAAAAACAACAGCCTGCTACTACCCTCCCTTTCCTTATCGATCCGTCCACAGGTGCGAAGGAATTTAATCCAACCAAAATGTCCCAACTTTTTCAATTCTATTATCAATCTCTTTAAAATCTACATTTAGACCCGACAATACCTCAACCTCAGACTTCAACTATACAAAATTTTCTAGGTTCACTAACACTCCCCCAAATATCTTCGCCCCACTTAGATCTCCTCTCAGCTCCCTTTACACCCTTGGAAATAGCCTCGGTTATTGACTCATTACCTCTTCACAAATCCCCTGGTGCAGACAGTTTCCCAAATGAATATTACAAAAACTTTAAAAACATCCTTACTCCTTATCTATCTGAAGTGTTTAACACAGCAATGGCAAAAGAACAATTTCCAACAGAAATGTTACAAAGCATTATAATTACCATACCTAAGCCACATAAAGATCCTACTCAAATTAGCAACCACAGACCCATTTCACTGTTGAACTCATACATCAAAATTTACGCAAAGGCTATATCTATGCGTATGCTAAACATTCTCCCCTCTCTGATACACCCTGATCAGGTAGGGTTTGTTAGTGGCCGACAAGCCTGATGGGACCAGACGTTTGCTTAATATCCTAAGACATATCGAACTACACAAAACACCCTCCCTTGTTTTATCGCTAGATGCAGAAAAAACATTCGATAGGATCCACTGGGGATACCTCACAGCAGTACTCCAAAAATTTGGTTTTAAAGGCCCTATTTTATCAGTCCTACTATCACTATACTTCACCTGTCTGATCCATTTTTTCTCATGAATGGCACCCGCCAAGGCTGTCCCTTATCACCAATTATATTTGTACTGTTGATGGAGCCTTTGGCACACCTGATACAATCATATCCCAATATTTCCGGCATAACAATTGGTAAATTAACCCACAAAATAGGGCTCTTTGCAGACAATGTGATCCTCACTCTCACCGACCCCCACAATTCTCTCCCGGCGATATTCTCTACCCTTTCTATTTTCAGTGCGGTTTCCTTCTATAAACTAAACACTTCTAAATCACACATTTTGGACTATAATATCAAAGCACACATTAAATCCCGCTTACAAAATCAATATCCATTCTCGTGGTTAACGGCATCGATCCCATACTTGGGTATACAACTTCCCAAATCCTCCTCTAAGCTATATGTATTATGCAATTATAAACCTTTCCTTCAACAAATACCAATTGATTGTAACAAGCTTAGTCACCTATATCTATCCACATCAGGGCGGATAGCAGCTTTCAAAATGTTAATTTTACCTAAGATTCTTTACATCTTCCGGACAGTACCTATAATTCTCCCCATGTCCTTCTTTAAAACCATCCAGCGGCAACTCCTTGGCTTTATATGTGGTGGGAAAACACCTAGATGTGCAGCAACCACCTTATTTAAAAGCAAAAAGGCAGGCGGTCTAGCACTGCCGTACTTAAGATGCTATCACCAAGCAGCCCTGATCGACCAAAATCAATACTGGCAGAACCCGTCCAACGATAAATTGTGGGCCCAAATGGAAATTACCCTACTCAATACAAAATCTATAATGGACCTTTTACTTGCCTACAAGTTCTCTACTATTAGCAATGTACCTATGTACCTACCCGTCCATTGTTGCTTCCCTGAAGGTTTGGAAATCGATCCCTCTATCATCCATATCCTCCAAATCTCTTCGAAACATCACTCCATCTATCACGGTCCTACATCATATTCTCCCACACATAACACTAACGTCATCGTTAAATCTGGGTAATTCTTTGTCAGATTTATATGCTGATGACTCCCTCAAGACTCTATAACAACTGTCAGCCCAATACCACGTCCCTATAACTGAATATTAACGATATTGCCAATTGACTCATCTCCTTAGCAAATATCCCTTCCCGACTAAGGTAACTTTAGATGATAAACTTTATCAATTCCTTTTTACATCATCTACCTACAAAAAAGGAATAGCCATCCTTTACTCCTATCTAGGTAACACCGAACACTTTTCCAAATCTTCCCAGAGGCTTAAATGGGAAAATGATCTCGGCATTAACATTTCAGATTCCCAATGGAGGAAGGCGTTCCAAGTTTCATATAGTTCATCCTTATGTGCTACTCACTGGGAGAACTTCTATAAAATAGTCAATAGATGGTACCATACTACTTATAAGTTATCTAAGTTTTCAAAGCAGAATTCACCACAATGCTGGAGATTATGTAGTGAAATAGGATCCCTTCCTCATATTTTTTCGCTCCTATTGGAATCACATGTTTCATCTCATCTCACAATTTACAACTACTCCAATTGACCCGTCTATCACCTTAGCACTTTTACACCTTGATCTAGATATCATTCCTCCCTCATCCAGGACCATTGTCACTCATATCCTCTATGCTGCGACCGTTTCCATTGCTATGCAATGGCGCTCGTCTTAACCCCCTAATATCTCGGAAGTCATGCATTTAACAAATCTTTAATGTTCCTACGAGAGACTGTTTGCTTATAAAAACCATCTGTGCCACACTTTTTATAAACATTGGGAACAGTGGCTTCAAAAACCGTATTGCTCCTTGTGACTAATGTTTGTTTTCTTATTGTGTTTTGGTTTCTGTTTTACCTTCTCCTTCTACCTACTCTTTCTTTCCTAACTCCTCTTCTACGATTCTGAATCATCCTGTCGCCCAACCTCCTATTGCTACTCTTTTAGCTTCCCTAGAGGCACTTGAACAAGAACACCTTACTTAGTCTCGTATGATATTGTTGTATACTATCCTATTATACAAGTTATGAAGAGGTGTATTCATTTGAACTCTGTTATGTATTATTCTTATAACACAGTCACTTTTATCAATGATTCCTTCATTCTTCTTTCTGTACACTGAAAAATGTTTAATAAAGACATATTGATTTAAAAAAAAAAACAGTGGTTTAAATACACTTCTTCTGCAGAAAATGTGAAAGCCTCCTTACAAACCTGCACCCTATTTTATCCTCCCTGTCTCCTCCCTTCCTCCACCAGCAGGGCGGTGCTTTTGTGGGGGCAGTGCTTTGGTGGGTTGGGGGTGGAGCTTCGGTAGGCTGGGGATGGGACATGCTGGGGGCGGAGCTGGGGAATGCCTCACCCAGCATGGAAGGCACCGCACATCACTGGTATGAGGCAAAAAGAGCAATGCGGGTGAGCACAACAGACTTTCTAAACAAATTAAAATAGTAAGACTTTATTTTAAAACATACATAAATGTGGCTTTGGAGAATATTCATTGTGTAGATGATGTGTATGAGGAGAAAATAAATTAGGGTTTTGTGTCGCTTTAAGGCCTCTTTGGAATATGTAAATACTTTAATGATCATAGTTTGGACACAGTTTCACTTTAAGCACGCATTCAAAATGTCATATGGTACAGTAATATTATTAAAATATATATATTTTTTGTTTTAAGTTAAACCAAATGACAGAATTTTGGAACCTGACATTTTTGATAAAATTACTCTTCAGTGTTTGTCGTCTAATGGTAAGTTAACACTATATACTTGTACCGGTTCATAGACTTAAAGAAACTTTTTACAAAAAAGTTTGCATTATTTTGTAGATGACAAATGTAGATGACTACTGTATAAACTAAGTCTTCAGATGATTGTCTCCAGGAAAATCTTTTAGTTTCTGTCACCTAGGTATTTAAAGTGTTTTTAATTTAGTTTTGTCTGAAGCTTACCTTTAGAGGCTGATGTATAAAATGTGTGATAACAGAAATATTCTTGTCGTCCAAGCAACCAGTGAGGGTTGTTGGTAAAATATTTAAAAAAAAATTCTATTTAAAACTCCCATGGTGATGGGTGAAACCTGTTGCAGGCAACACCAAAGTAGGAACACAGAAGCAAGGCTCATTTACTTTTGCCAACTTCTGCTTTTAAAGCAACTCTTTCAGGAGGTGTAATGAAATTATAGCAGCAATATCCTGTGAATGGGGAAGCTTTAAAATGTTCTGTCCAGTGGGCAGTGTGCTGAAATTTTGATTAATAACTCAACACACAGCCATTAATGTCTAAACCGCTGGCAACAAAAGTGAGTACACCCCTAAGTGAAAATGTCCAAATTGGGCCCAATTGGCCATTTTCCCTCCCCGGTGTCATGTGACTCGTTAGTGTTACAAGGTCTCAGGTGTGAATGGGGAGCAGGTGTGTTACATTTGGTGTTATCGCTCTCACTCTCTCACACTGGTCACTGGAAGTTCAACATGGCACCTCATGGCAAATAACTCTCTGAGGATCTAACATAAAGATGGCCTAGGCTATAAGAAGATTGCCAAGACCCTGAAACTGAGCGGCAGCACGGTGGCCAAGACCACACAGTGGTTCAACAGGACAGGTTCCTCTCAGAACAGGCCTTGCCATGGTCGACCAAAGAAGTTGAGTGCACATGCTCAGGGTCATATCCAGAGGTTGTCTTTGGCAAATAGACGTATGGGTGCTGCCAGCATTGCTGCAGAGTTTGAAGGGGTGGCAGGTCAGCCTGTCAGCGCTCAGACCATAGAACACACACTGCATCAAATTGGTCTGCATGGTTGTCATCCCAGAAGGAAGCCTCTTCTAAAGATGATGCACAAGAAAGCCAGCAAACAGTCTGTTGCAGACAAGCAGACTAAAGACATGGATTACTGGAACCAGGTCCTGTGGTCTAATGAGACCAAGATAAACTTATTTGGTTCAGATGGTGTCAAGCGTGTGTGGCGGCAACCAGGTGAGGAGTACACAGACAAGTGTGTCTTGCTTACAGTCAAGCATGGTGGTGGGAGTCAGTGGCGTAACCAGAGTAACGAGTGCCCGGGGCAGTAAAAAGTTTTGCTCCCCCCGGTGATATGTGGGGGTGTACAAATACAATGAGAGCATGCTGGGACTTGTCGTAATTGAACTACAAGTCCTAGCATACCCTTATTGTCCCTGTACATCCCCCCTCCAAATATTACCCTGTGTAGGGTTTGACCGAGGCTGTGCGGGGTCTCAGGAGGCTGTGCATTGTCTGAGCAGGGCTGTGTGCGGTCTGACCAGGGCTGTGTGCGGTCTGACCAGGGCTGTGTGCGGTCTGAACAGGGCTGTGTGCGGTCTGAACAGGGCTGTGTGCGGTCTGAACAGGGCTGTCTGCGGTCTCACCGACTGTGTGGGGCCTCAGGGGGGTGTGCGTGGTCTCACCAGTGCTATGTGGGGTCTCACCAGAGCTATGTGTGGTCTGAGCAGTGATATGTGCGGTCTCATCAGTCCTGAGGGGACCAGGGCTGTGTGCGGTCTCACCGACTGTGTGGGGTCTCACCAGGGCTGTGTGTGGTCTCACCAGGGCTGTGTGTGGTCTCACCAGTGATGTGTGCGGTCTCACCAGTGATTTGGGCGGTCTCACCAGTGATGTGCGCAGTCTTGCCAGTGATGTGGGCGGTCTCACCAGGGGTGTGGGCAGTCTCACCAGGGCTTTTTGCAGTCTTGCCAGCGATGTGCTGGCAAGGTGGTGGGAAGGAGGAAAAGGTGCGACTGGCGCTGTAAACAGACAGGCGCCATGAGGTTCCAGCAAGTGAGGTACCTAAGGGAAGCTGAACTTATTAAAGCATTAAATGTCTAAAAAGAAGCGATCATGTGTAATAACATGCACAAAAACAAATTAAAAAAACAACATAAAACGCCCACATGTGCTTAGGTATAAACATACCTGTGGTTGCTGTTTCAAACATGTTGACTGAATGGGGGGAGGAAGCTGCCCATGCTGTTGCATAGGTGCCCCCTGTTCCCAGGAGCTATATAGCAGCGTTGGAGAAGCAGTGCAGTAAGGCTTGCCTTTCTTCAAAGCAGGGAGCCTGTCATTTTTTTTCAGACTCGCCGGCCCGCCCACCTGCATCATCAGTTGCTAGGCAGAGGTCAGGAGAACACCAAAGTCCCGATCTCCGATCTCTGCAAGAAACTACATGTCAGGGGTACCGGCACAGGTGTCCCCACACCGTATACAGGTACCCACACAGGTTGACCAAACACGTATGATCACACCGGACAAGGCAGTATGTGTTTATATACAGTTTGCTTATATTACCAACAGGACTGCAACAAGCAGGAATCAGGCCTACAAACAGGTAACGGGGCCCAAGACAGCAAACAGGTATCAGGACTGCAAACAGGGTTCAGGACTGCAAAAGAGGTAACACGACTGCAAACAGGGAACAGGGTTCAGGACTGCAAACAGGGAACAGGGTTCAGGACTGCAAACAGGGAACAGGGTTCAGGACTGCAAACAGAGAACATGGTTCACGATTGCAAAACAGGTAACAAGACTGCAAACAGGGAACAGGGTTCAGGACTGCAAAACAGGTAATGATAGCAGGATACTGAGCCATCATCCTGACTGCAGGGAGAGTTTAAATATCCTCCCAGGAAGCACCAGGTGATGGCTAAGTACTGGCAGCTGGGAGACACCCGCAGGTGAGCACTGGAGCTGCAGGCTCCAGCACCACCCAGTGGTGGTCTGGTACCTAACAGCTCCTGGCTTCTTGGAGACACCTGCAGGTGAGCACAGGAACTGCAGGGCTTGTCTCCAGCGCCACCTGAAAGCGCTCTGGATCCTACCACAGCAGGGGGGGAGAGAGAAGAAAACAAGGAGGAAGATGAAGGGGACGGGGGAGGGAAAGAGGCCAGAGACTAGGCCTAAGAGGGTTAAGGCAGTGCGGTGTACTCACTTCTGTGAGATACTGTACTTCTTTCCTTATGGACCAGTGTCTACGGGGTTTGGTTTACTTCAGAACTGCTCCTGTTCACATACAAGGAACAAGTCGATACAAAGAGCTGTATTAAAATTGTCATATCAAAAATTAACAAAGCACAGGCACTGGAAAGGCTGTTCTCAACAGAAATTGGATGTTCTAAAGGCAGGGGGCCCAGATTTGAAGATTTACATGTTCATTGTCCTATTGAAGTGCTATAAAAAGGTCTGAGAGTCCAACAACTTTTTAATATTGATATTTGTTCTAAAACTGAAAAACCAGACCAGCCAACTCTTTTGGGGTTTAAACATCTCCCCCTTTCTTGGAGCTGCAAAACAGATATGAAATCTTTGTTTTTTTTAATCCATTTGTCATTAAGCCATTTGTTGAGGCTATGTGGTTTTTGTTACCTGAGGTTGGATCAGTGAGGTGAGACAGTCTGGAGTTGTGTGAGTGGGTTTTTAGCCTCTGAGCTAGGAAAGAGCCGGCCTTGTTGTCAAGGGCATAAGAGTCAGCTTTTATTCGTTTCAAGGAGTATTCATATTTGTGGAGGAGAAGTAACCTTAGTTTTTGCCTGAGTTCCAAAAGAGTGGTAGATAAGAGGTGGGAGGGTGATCGATTATTGCGCTCTTCTGTGTCAGCAATTGAGAGTAGCAGGTGTGCAATTTGGGAAGATCGTTGTTTTTTCAAGTAGGAACTCAGTTTGATTGGAACTCCTCTGATATACGCTTTATGGGTATTCCACAAGGTATAACGGTCAGTGCCAGGGAGATCATTGAAATCAAATAATTATTTTTGGTCAGTTAGCTTATGCTTGGAAATATCCGGGTGGGAGAGGAGGGAGGTGTTAAGTCTCCATATGTAAGTAGAGCTAGGGTTATGATGGTCCTCGAAAGTGACACTGAGCGTTATAGGGGCATGATCTAACCATGAGATAGTCTCGATGGTGGAGGAGATCAATGACTGTAATTATTTGATATCAGTTAAAAACATATCTATTCTTGAATAGGAGTGATGAGCATGAGAGAAAAAGGTGCAATCCGGTTCGCTACCATGTTGACATCTCCAGATGTAGAGCAGGCCATTACTATGAAAGAGTTTGTTGAGAGAGCAGTGGGAGTGATTATTCACGGTGGTCGAGTCCACAAGGGAATCATTGATCACATTGAAGTCCCCTCCAATGAGTAGCACACCTTGACGGTGTTTCATAGTGAGGCGAAAGATTTTACGAACAAAGTTGACCTGCCCTACATTTGGAGAATATAGATTAACAATAGTACACAGCATGTTATTGATGGTGCATACAAGAATGGTATATCTACCCAACGGGTCTGAGATGCAGGTAGTCAATTGGAATGATACAGATGCGTTGACCGCAATGAGGACTCCGGCTTTCTTCTTCTCTGCGGAGGACAGGAAGATGTGAGGGAAGTACTTGAATCTAAGTTTAGGGGTTTTGGATGCATCAAAATGGGTTTCTTGGACCAGGAGGATGTCAGACTTGAGTGATTTTGCTTCACGGAGGAGGGCTGAACGTTTATAGGGACTATTCAGTCCTTTAGCGTTAATAGATGTTATGCGGAAGAGCATGGGTCAATAGGAGATGATGGGAATCTGTAGGTAAAAGAGCGTAGAGGTTCGGCAATGAAGGTGGTAGTAGATAAGTCTTGTAGGTGGAAGTTCGCCTTTAACATAATGGAAGCACTAAGGCGCAGGAGAGTATCAGTATATGTCTTACAGACAGTAGGCACAACCGGTGATACAAAAATGGTGAAATATGTGATGGAGGAGAAAAGGGGGCAACAGGAACAAGAGAGAACTTGTAAAAAAATTCCGCAAAAAAAGCGGAAAACATGGTCAGCAATGGATGCTGATGATGTGGGGGGTATAAAACTGAAGAACTTGGATGTTGTCATGGTTGAACTTATGACAGACGTGTTATGTAAGTCCAAACTGTAAAGAGGTTGGAGCTGCTATCTGAGCCCATAAGAAGGTTAGATGAAAAGACCGGTGGTGGAGCTAGATGTCATCTGGTTCAGGTCCAGTCCACTGAAGATGCCTGTGGGGAGGGAGGAAGTTGTGGTGGAGAGGTTGCAGGTACTAGGCGCCATTCTTGCGGAATCCAGAATCTACTGAGCCGATTGAGAATGATTTGCCCCTGTGGGTAATCAGCAACTTCGTCGGGAAGCCCCATTTGTAGAGAATATTGTGTTGGCAGAGAACTGAGGTTAATGGAGTAAGCTTGCGACGGTTTTGGATAGTAGCCTGAGAGAGGTCAGCAAAAAAGGAAATTCCGGTATAGGTGGGCGACATGACAGGTTTGGATCTAATGGCAGCCATCACAGCTTCTTTGGTGCGAAAAAAGTGTATGCGAGCCAGTACGTCATAGACGTATAGAGTCGGGTACTGATGGAGATTTGGCATTCTGTGGACTCTGTCAATTGCGAGGTCACCATCTGAGGCCTCAGGAACAAGTTCCTTGAGGAGGCCTGTAACGAATTCCAAACTGTAAAGAGGTTGGAGCTGCTATCTGAGCCCATACAGAAGGTTAGATGAAAGGACCGGTGGTGGAGCTAGATGTCATCTGGTTCAGGTCCAGTCCACTGAAGATGCCTGTGGGGAGGGAGGAAGTTGTGGTGGAGAGGTTGCAGGTACTAGGCGCCATTCTTGCAGCAAGCGGAATCCAGAATCTACTGAGGCGATCGAGAATGATTTGCCCCTGTGGGTAATCAGCAACTTTGTCGGGAAGCCCCATTTGTAGAGAATATTGTTTTGGCGGAGAACTGAGGTTACTGGAGTAAGCTTGCGACGGTTTTGGATGGTAGTCTGAGAGAGGTCGGTAAACAAGGAAATTTTGGTATAGATGGATGACATGACAAGTTTAGATCTAATGGCAGCCATCACAGCTTCTTTGATGCGAAAAAAGTGTATGCGACCCAGTACGTCACGTGGTATAGAGTCGGGTAGTGATGGAGATTTGGCGATTCTGTGGACTCTGTCAATTGCAAGGTCACCATCTGAGGCCTCAGGAACAAGTTCCTTGAGGAGGCCTGTAACGAACTGGTGTAGCTGTTGGGAGGAGATTGATTCTGGAATCCCTCTAAATTTAATGTTGTTCCTGCGGGAACGATCTTCCAGATCAGCAATTTTAGTTTTAAGCCACTGGATTTCATCTTTATGTGCGGAGTGACTTTCTACCAAATCATTATGCCCAGAAGAAATTTCTCCCATTCTTTTTTCAATATGGGACACTCTGTGTTGTACATGTTGAATGGAAATAGACATTTTATCCAGCATAGCAGTAAAATCAAGATGTAGAGATTCTCTCAGTGACAGTAGCATGGCGTTCATGTCACTAGCAGAGAGGTTGTGAGGTGGCAGGATATTGCTCCAGGTCTGAAGGGGATCTAGTGTGTGGAGAGTGTACAGGCTCCAGTGGGGGATGGGATGGTTCAGCTGTCCCTCTGGAACGTTTAAATTTAGTAGGGCTGCGGGTGGTAGGGGAGTCTGGTGGAGATAACTCACCCCTGTCATGTGTGGGAGCTGAGCTGACATCCATCTGCAGCTTGCGTGCTGATCGATGTGTGTTCGTGCGGCCGTTATGCTGAGAGGAGCCGTGAGGAGAGATTTCTGAGGAGCCGGCACCATCTTGCGGTGGGAAACTGTGGGGAAGAAAGCAGTCAGCTTCTTTGGGGAATGTCGATTTTTCTCCCCTCTCCGGCATGCCGGTAGGTGTCAGGGCTGAGATTGATGTGTGGGTGGCTTGGAAGGTCCTTAACGGCGATGTGTGCAGTCACTATTAGGGCTGTGATAGCAGATCTCCGTTATTGAGCGGCAATCTCGGTCGTCGGCCGGCAACGCCCCTCCTTTGGGTTTTTTTTTATTAGTGCTGGGTTACATTCAATTACAAAGTATACATTTTTTTTTATAAAAGTCAAAAGAATTGTTCAGAAGATATCAAATTATATGTAAATATATAAAATTAAAAATTATGATAACATTCATAACCCCACCGGGCAGCCTCGGTTGCTGCGCCGATACGGAATGAGTGGGAAGAATACCCATCCAGCACGTGGCCGGCCGCCGACAGGCACTTCCTAAAGACGGCGGTTAACTAAAAAGCAGATAAAAATGAGCCATCCGCACGTACCAGGAAAGGACCATCTAAGAATTGACGGATTCCCAGGTACTGCCTTACCGCTTGTACCGGACATAAAGGGGAACCCAGTATCCTGTACAAATATAGGCGCATTCCCTTCCCCATCTGGTCCTTCTTAGACCTCCTGATAAATAGGCAAACGGAATCCTCGCCTACCAACACATCAGACTGCCCCAAACTATCCGGGACTGTTTTTGACTGACTAACCAGTTCGCTAATGCGCAAGGCACCAAAAAATGCTAAAGTGAAAGCCGCCGCAAACAACACAGCCTCGAAATGCGAAGCGCTTAAGCCACTCAGCTGGACCACAAGATCGCCAAACCTCAACTGCCAAGACAATAGGGAATAGTTCCAAAAGAACTAAATTCCGTAGCAAACCTGCCGTCCTCCACCCGCCAGGCGAAGCTTCAGCACTCCATGAGCCCTGAAAATAAACCCCATATCCTGTAGAACCCGCCGCATCAGTAAACAGTTCCAGATCAAAGTTGCTGACAGGTCCCTCCATCCAAACGGACCGGCCATTAAACGTCTCCAAAAACCTGTGCCACACTCTCAAGTTAGCGCGGTGGTCGCGGGTCAGACAAATAAAATGTCCCGGTGCCTTGACACCAGCAGTTGCCGCCACCAATCGGCGACTAGAGATCCTGCCCATAGGAAGAATGCGACACGCAAAATTCAGCTTGCCCAATAAGGACTGCAATTGCTGTAGCTGAATCTTGCGTTTCGCCACCGTATCCCAAATCACCAGCTTCAAATCCAGCGATTTGTCATCAGGTAAACGACATTCCATGCGGACCGTGTCAATCAATATGCCCAAAAAACTTAAAACCATCGTAGGGCCCACCGTTTTCAAGGGCGACAAAGGGATGCCAAAGCGAGCATCCATATACCCAGCAGAATACCGCACACATTAGAAGAGGGAGGTCCGATGCACAAGAAATCATCAAGGTAATGAATCACCGAAATGATCCACGACACGTCCCGCACTACCCACTCCACAAAAGATCTGAACTTCTCAAAAAGAGCACAGAAAACCGAACATCCCATCGGCAAGCAGCAATCAACAAAATAAGACCCCTGCCAGAGACAACCCAACAAATGAAACTTTGGGGATGAACGGGTAATAAACGGAAGGCCGCCTCAATGTCGGACTTAGCCAAAAGGGCGCATTGACCATATCACCGGACCCAATGGACAGCCGCATGAAATGACGTATATGACAGTGCACAAAAGTTTGGGTCAATCGCGTCGTTGACAGAGCCCCCGCTGGGAAAGGAGAGATGCTGTATCAATCCTAAATTTATTCAGCTCTTTTTTGGGCACCAAACCCAACGACGATACCACCAAATCAGGCAAATATGGCGTTGAAAAGGGGCCCCCATACGACCCAAACTAACCTCCTTCACCAGCTTTTCAGACACTAAAGTGGGATGCAGATAAGCCGACCTCAAATTTCCTGAAACAGGGGGAACAGAAGGAAGAGAACAAGGAATGCGAAAACCAACACTAAAACCAGAGTCCAACAACAAGGCTGCCTCACTATCCGGGTATCTATTTAGAAAAGGACGCATCCTTGTGACCATCACTGGGGTCGTCCCTCTTTCCCGCAGTCGTCCTCTACCTTGTTTGAAGCACCTTGCAAAAGCGTGGGACCCTCCGCACCCGGAACATTTGTGTTTGAACCGACAAGCGGTGCCAAACTTACAGACGCTGTCATTGAATTGCTAGCAAAACCCCTTTCTTTTTGCGGCCGGTTGCCCTGAGGCGGAGGATCTCCCGCCCCCCCTGGAAAAAACTGAGGAACCACCCGGGCCGATGTCATCAGTTTCATCCATAGACTGATATCCTCATGGTCCCAACGCAACTGCAGCCGAATCGCCTTCCGCTGGCGGAATTGCTCATCATACCGAAGCCAGGCTACATCCCCTGCTAGTTTGTGAGTGTGCCATGATGCCTTTCTACTGTTCCACTGTTCAAAGCCCATTTCGTGTGCACCTTACTGTATAACTGGTAACAAATTGTTGAGTGCGTTTGTCGTTTGTTTTGCTTAGCCAGACAAATGTTGTCGGCGGCCACCTCGGCGTCCGACGACTTACCCTGCTTAAGTGCTTATCCGCTGATGCACTCGCGGATGGGACGTCCCCCGCGCTTGATGCCCTGCTTTGCCTGTCAACGGAGCCCCCCAGTGAAATCCCAGCAGGGGCCGCCGCCCCATCCCGCGTACCCGCCGGCAGGCTAGAAACCACCACCAGAGATGGGGCCCCAGCAGCTACGGGTTGCCACGCAGAAACAGGTGACACAGCTGAAACCGATGCAAATTTGTTTAATAAATCCTGTAAACCACCCAGCAAACTCTGCAACCCGTGTCCAGGTTGCGGCTCCCCAGCCACGCCCCCCGCTGCCGCCTTTTTTGGTGGCACCACCCCAGGCCGCTGCGCCTGAGAATTTTCCACAGAAAATCCAGCATTTTTCACATGTAAACCCTTCTCTAAAACCGCTAACAATGAAGTACAAAGGGAAGAAGAAAAAGTCTTACCAGGCTGCCCAGGTGACGGCCTGTCAGCCGCAGATCCAGTGTCCTGATGCTGCGAACTGGTGTCCTCCTCCTCAGACGCTGAGAGTTCACCCTCTGATCGGGCATCAGGCTGCTGGCTCGGTCCCTCAATCCTCTGTGCCGGCCGTGCCTCGACTCCTCCTTCACCCCTGCTGGGCTGGCGCTGCCGGGACTCCGGAAGGTGACACTGGGGGGGGAGGGGTGTGGGGGGGGGGCCAGCAAGCACCCACTCCCGTGGGCTCCGCCGAGGGTGCGGATTTCTCCCACGGCCGCCGGGGACTGAAGCGGATGATCTCTTAGTCGGCGGCCATGGAGGGTCCCTGCTGGGGCCCCCGGAGGCGGCGCTGAGCCCGGGGAGAAGAAGGAGGGCTGAAGCGCACTGGAGGCCTAGACCTCCGAGCGTGTGTAGCCTGTGTGAGGGGGCGGCAGCCTGTAGCACTGAGGTGAGCTGTTCCTAAAGCCATGCGTTGCCACGGACGTCGGCTGCAGCCCGCAGACCAGCCATGAGACGGTCAAATTCGCTCATGCTATCCTTTTTTTTCTCAGGGCCACAAGAGAAAATGGAGGTCACAGCAGAGAGCTATGAGTTTGCTCCACGTTCGTCAGTCCCCCAACTGCTGAAAATGGAACCCCACCCACTTAGACTCCCACTAAAGCTTCACCTGAACTTTTGACATAACCAATCAGGTAAGTGAACTAACCTAAAGCCAAACCCATTAACTCCTTACTTCTTTGTTTCCCCTATTCACCTTGTCATGCTTGCCCTTTTATTTTGCTCCGGGCATAACTGAACCATCTAATATCTAATCTAATAATGTATCTTAACCCCTGGATACATATATAATGTTTCTCACTAGGAATCCATGGATGGATCCCTATTATCTGCACAGCACCACAGCAGTGGGCCATTTACCTACTGGAAATATCGAAGGTTTACCAAAACATGTTCTTTTAAACCTAATGCTGTATGCTTGTTTATACCTCAGATGACCTACTTGCTACAATCCTGGTTCTCTGCAATTTTCTCTGCAACATTATTTTATATGGGTATAGGGTACACGCTACTGGTTGTTCCTGGCCCATGCAGCTAACAATCTAAATTTCATATTACAACCATACAGCACACATTCTTTTAGTACTAATTGGGGTAGAACTTTGACTTTTCATAGGTAAGACAAGACATAGGAACACAGGGAAATAAAGTACTTTAGATAGTAATTGTTGTAGAAGAACTGATATTGGGATGTGTATTGTCATTTGGTTCAGATATTCATATTCTATTTTGCTAAATACGCAAGGAAGCCAGTAAGCAGTAAACTTGCCAGCTTCTGGGAAGAGCCCGGGACCGGATGGCTTCACTGGCGCTTTTTACAAACATTTCCAAGACTTGGTAACCCCTTTGCTCCACTCCACCTTTAATGCTATTTCTGCGGACTGCCCCTTCACTAGCCAGTCGCAAGAAGCGCACATCACCATCATCCCTAAAGCTGACAAAGATCTGACGCTCTGTTCTAATTACCGTCCAATATCCCTTATCAACGTGGATCTTAAACTCTACGCTAAGCTCCTAGCGAATCGCCTAAGCCACTATGTCCCATCCATAGGGGGCCACATGGATCAGGTGGGCTTTGTCCCATTTCGTGAAGCCAGGGACAACACTATTAAGACGCTAACACTCATGCGCTATGCCAAATGCCTGTGCCTATTATCGGTGGATGCGGAAAAGGCATTCGATCGACTCAACTGGGACTACTAGGGCATACTATCCCCCTCACTTACCTATGCCTTACGTTCTCTGGTCCGAGGGGAGATGACACGGCCGTATCATCTCACCCCATGCCTTATATGGGAAATGCACGGTAGTGTAAACAAGGCACATGCTTCTTACAACGTGCTGATGCCCCGGTGTCTCACGGTACATACAAATTGAATACTAAAGCCAAAAGAGCATAGACATAACTATTCTAACTACATATGTGCCATATTGGAAGTTATTGCGTATGAAGGTAATATGTGGATGGTCGGACGTGCCTGCCTTATGTATCTATGTATCTATGCTTGTTTTTTTTTTTGTACTTTTTGTATTGCAAACCAAAAATAAAACTCTTATTATTTAAAAAAAAACAACTTGCCAGCTTCTTACATTTCAGATAACACAGCTTTTCTGCAGTTACATAATGTATGAGGCTATGCCTATATTTTTATACCACTAAATACTTTAAAAAAATTATAAATATGTTTTTTTTTATACTGGACTCTCTATAAGAAACAATCATTCCATTCTTTGTATCTTTCAGGAAGGAGTTTTGGCACAAAATAATTTGGTTCTGAAGAGTGAGATATTAAACCAATCTAAACTTTTGGTAAATATATTATTTACTTGTTATACAGTATAAAATAAAGAGTTTCTACTCTCACCTATGCTTAGTGCTTTAGTTCAGCTTGTATATAATATTTGTAGAAGCATTACAGGGACTATTCACTATGTATACTGATATTTTATTTAGATTGCTATTATAGATTTGGTAATAAATGCAATGTGTTCCTCTCCGCTAAACTCCTCCTGTTCCTACATACATAAGGAGTCTATTTATAGCAGAGAGTGGATATCGCTTCACTCTTCAGGACTGACATACTGTGGCCTGCATTCTATGTCCCAGTCATAAAAAATGATGGCCATGGTGTAGAGCCAGAGTATGTTCCCTTTGCTTACCACAACAGATCAAACTCTGCGAAGAGAGGCTGATAGTATGACTTGAACAGGTCACGTGACTGAGCTCTGCCCCTTGTTTATCCAAAATCTCTTTCCTTTAATTTGATTGTGCTCTGCTATGCTTTATCACTTTTTTAAAACAAGACAGTGCTATGGCCACGGTAAGGACATAACACAACTTAGTTAATAGACTAACAAAAACATTTCCTGTTGCATATACCAACCAAACCAATTACTTGTTTAATTTTTAATAGTGCACTATGGGAATTACAGATGGAAGCAGACTGGTCTCTATGAGCATCAAGAAATTAAACAAGTTTATATGTTGGAGTTCATTTTTTTTAAATTAATTGTATGACATCTTCACAATAGTAATACAGGATTCATCTGCTTGTAAAGGATGCTGTGCTTTTGAATAAGGAAAGACAGCACTACCATTATGTTGTTTTCCAACCTTAATCTTACAACTTTGGAGCTGGCAACCTGCTGGCAGATATTTCAGCAAGGGTTAGAGGGGCCACACATAAAAAGCAGAACTTCCATTGCATGCAAGGTCTGTTTAAAGTGTTCAGGTAGATAGTGATATTTTATAATATGTATCTAGCACTAGAAGTCTTTGTTTATTGTAAAGAGGAACTCCAGGAATTTTAAAAAGTTAACCCTTTCAGTGTGATGTTTAGGTCTAGGGGCAAATATAAAGAAAATATACTTACCTGATCCTCAATCCCGCCTGGCTGCTAAACAGGTCCCTGCAGCCTCTTCTTCCCCAGGCTCCAGTGGTCTAAGCCCAGCTGATGTCATCACCTCTTTGCAAGGTCCATTCACTTGCATTAGAAGTGAGGATGCCATGGGACATTCCACAGCCAGGGCGGAGGGGGAGAGGGGGGTTGAGCATCCAAAACCGCAGGATCGAGGATCGGGTGAGTGCATCTTATTTAATCTGTTGCTTAGACCAAAATGGGGTAGCCCCCCTGCAAGGGTTAACATTTAAAAATCCTGGAGATCTGCTTTAAATGTTATTTGAATGCTAATTGACTGTATTATGCTAGGTTAAAATTGTAAAATAAGTGACCAGATATTTTTGTGATTATGTGTTTAACAGAAATGGGCAATAATAATATTTGCATTGGTGTTTGATTATTTCTTTATAAAGGAAAATACAGATTCGGGCTTGCTCTCTTTGCCCTTGCATGATTCCATTGAACAAATTTTTGAGTCACTCGCTGGGACTGCTCTGGGAAATGTACTTTCACTCTCTAATGGCCCAAATTAGTTGCTCCTTTACTAGGTTAACCCATTCTAGGTAAGTGATTATTTCAATGTGTATACATAACATAGTAATATCAAAAGATAATGATTATTTGCTGCCCACTCTTGTTTGCTACTTAACTGTAAATCATCACTATCAACTTTCTGAAAATAAATATAGACTACACTGCTACTTACGTGGGAGAATACTGTATATTACGTCTGTTTTCTTGGCAAAAATGAGCAGTGATGTGTAATCTACCCTCACAATTCATTTTTCTGGATGCTAATCCAACCAGTTGCTTTCGGCTATATTTTGAAAGAAAAAAGTGTGGACTCCCTTTCCTAACCTGGATACTCTCTGGTACTGAGCAGAATAGAAAAACAGTGAAAAAAGTTGGAAAAAAGTCAAAAACAATTGGGCGGAGCTAGCAGTGACAGCTAGCTCTGCCCAAATGTTGCCTATTGGATGGGACCTGCTAGAGCAGGTCCCGGCCAATGAATAACTGGGCATTTGGGAGCCTTTCGGCTGGCTTATGCTTGACTGAGGTGCTCGGCCTGCTTAGGGAGCTTCGAGAGCTGTACATGCTATAGCAAGTACAGCAGCCCTTCGGTTCTACTGAACCGAAGGGCTCCATCGACCTAAGCTAGCCGAAGGATCAGCCGCAGCTACGGCTATCTTTGTGAACTCCTTAAGCTTTTAACTGAATACATTATAACATCATTATTGTTGCAAAGTACAAATACTAATGTTTTATCTATGTCCTGCAGGTGCCTGGATTTGGATTTTGTGGACACACAATGGTCTATTGCTTTAAATGAATTAATTACTATACATTTTCTTAATCTCCTCTGCCTCCACTTACTGCATAAAGTAACTTAAATGTATCTAATTTGCCGATTTCATTTATATCTTTCTACTTTTAAATAAATGATCTGCTAAGCCTCATCTAATGTGTTTCTGATTACTGTTAAAGGGTAAGAAGATAAAATCTTTTAAAATTTGATTGTATAAATAATATAAAAGCCTGTGCAGCATGTTTAATAATGTAGTAAAGCACACCAAATGCCTCTTAAACCATGAAAAACTATTAACTTAAATAACAAAAAAATATTAAGGCTCCCTTCACAATGATATGGTAAGGTAAAGTGTGCACTCTACCAGGAATTACTGAAGTGCAGGGCAACACGTACATTGGTGAGGTTATATTACAATGCCATTCTTTAATTTTGATTTGTACCCAATGGCACAGTTACATCAGTGCGCAACACACCCACACTGCTGTGCACTACACCACACATGCCATTTGTTACTCTGTGCTGTGTTGGGGAAAAAAAGTAATTTTTTTTGTGCACACCTTAACTCCAGTGCAAAAAAAAATGATTAACCCTTGCAGTGGGGCTACCCCTGTACTGCAAGGGTTAACTGCTCATTTTTGTCTAGGCCGACTCCCTGTTTCTCCGGTCACTAAAGCATGTCTCCTCCTCTTCTGCACAGATGGAATGTTCCTCAATGTCCTCACATCTATACACCTGTATTGGACGTGATGACACAAGTATTCTTAGACCACTGTAGAGGAGGGGGAGAGAGACTAGGGTTGCCACCTTTTCTTCAATCGAAACCCGAACATTCTAGCAACTTGTGGAAATTTGTTTTGGGAGAATGAGTTGTGGCTTATTCATATGCAAATAACGCCGGCCATTCATATGTAAATATCACAGTTGAGACTATTTTCAGTGGGGGGGCCAGTAGCCCCAATCTTAATTTTGGTTGCCCCGTCTGCCTGGCATCTTATGTCCAGGTTTCTGCTGCCATGAAACCCGGACATAGTATTGCAATCCCGGACTGCCCGGGTGAATCCTGGACAGGTGGCAACCCTATGTCCAGGTTTTATCAGGCCTGAAACCTGGACATGGCACATACAGGACTCAAAACCTGGACTGTCCAGGTGAATCTCAGACAGATTCGTAGCTAGAGAGTACTACAAATCCCAGCTACACATTACAGCAATGCAGAATAGCATAAGCTATAGAGGATTACAAATCCCATAAATACTTTATACAGCAATGCAGAATAATATGAAGCTACATACTCTGTGCTGCTCCGGGGTGCTGGTCTGATGTCTCCAGCAGAGGGTCTTAGGAGGGATGTGTGATGTCACAGGAGGGCTGTAAGGGAGTTTTGGGAGGGTTGTGTGGGGTTTCATGGGGGCTCATCAGGGTCTTAGGGGAGCCGTGTGGTATCTTAGGGCCAGTTCACACCAACTGCGGTGTGTTCCAAAGTGGTAGCTGCTGGTACGCAAAGCAATCACACACTAAACTTCCCCCTTCTTTCTGGGGTGGGAGGAGGCGTGGCAGTGCATTGAAGTCAATGGCACCGCAGCCACACCCCTTTGCCCACATTGTGATTGGACGGGTGGCAAAACATTGCCTGTGTTCCAGTCCAGTGCAAACGCAAAAAAATACAGCATGCTGCTTTTTTTGTGTTTGCACTGGACCGAAACGCGGGCAAAGTCTTGTTACCCATCTGATTGCACTGTGCCCCCTCCTGCCCCAGAACGAAGGGGGGAGTTTAGTGTGCGATTGCTGTGCATTCCAGCAGCTACCGCTCTGGAACGCACTGCAGTTGGTGTGAACTGGCCCTTAGAAGTGCTGTGCGGTGGTATGGTGCACCTGGAAAAAATTGTGTAGTGGCATCTCACTGGAAAGCAGAGTATTGTGTTAGCACGCATTGCGGTCTAAGCAATTTCACTGCATGTGGGAGAATATAGAAATTGTGTTTGATAGTATATATACTTTTTATAGTAAGTTTGCATGTTTCACTTAGAGCTTTTTCACACTAGTTGTGGTGCGTTCCAGAGCGGTAAGGACAAATTACAGAATTTAATTAAAAAAACTGTTTCCCCTATATTAAATGATAAAACATTGGGGTGGGGGGTTTGATGGCCTTCTGAACCAGACGCACTTTCTAAAAGCTCCGCCGGGACTATCCGAACTTGCAGCCTAGCAGCCACACCAGTCAGCCGACATGGGCAAATATGGACCCCGCCGGTCCTCCAAGTCACAGACGTCACAAAAAACAAAACAAAAACTGTCAATTAAATCGTTCTTTGATGCAAGCGATCCACAGGGGACCCATGCACACAAGATGGCGCCGCCGGAACACCGGACTCCTCGTGGAGGGCAGACTGCTGAAGCACACTCCCAGCACACGCAGGAGGGATCGGACCTGTCGCGGTCTCCCTTCACAGATTCATCCGGATCCCCGAGGTCACAGCGGGATGGGTCCCCATTGGGTCGCCGAGAATCGGGGGATGAATCGGAGGACGGAGTGAGTACCTTGGCAGGAGAGGGGAGAGATGCAGTGGGGCCTTCACCAGACATCCCAACCTGCAAAATCTTATTTCAGGGAGGTTCCCGTCTCATTTCAGGGAGGTGACCTTTCTGGGTTTTTGGGAGAAAATGCCTCTCTCGCGGACGTCAGGGAGCCGCTATCTAAAAGAGGGAGACTCCCTGAACATCAGGGAGACTTGAGATCCTTGCTTCACCTACCCACATAGGGGTCGAAAGACCACCCAAGCTTACTCACCTGGGAGGTGGGGTGGAAGACATCCTCATGAGCCCGGAAGACCCGATACCTCTCCTGGGTACCCCCCCGATTTTGTCCCATGCTTCCTGGGCCTTACCTCCAGACAGCCTAGGCCGCAGAGAAGCCTTAAAGCCGGGGGCTCCAGTAAGCAGCATCCCCCAACCGATCAGAGCCCATACCTGGCCTCACAAGAACAACACAGCTCTCCACTTACGACGCCACAGCGCCACCTAGCGGCCACAAAGAACCATGCACCAATGCTGACTATTCCTTTGCAATCAGCACAAAAGCAAGCAGTTCCAGAGATACCGGTTCCTTGCTATAATAAAGAAATAACAGATGCCCAATCTTTTTCAGACCCTGATGAAGCAGAATACTCTTCTTGGAGGAAATACATTAAACACATCCCCACAAAAAAAGACTTCAGGCTCCTAATACAAGAAGTCAGAACAACATGTAAAACAGAAATACAATCTCTTCGCGATGACTTCAGGCAATTGGCCCAAAAGGTGACGGATGTAGAAGAAGACCTTCAGACAACTAAAATGGTGATCCATAAGATACAATCTCAGCATGTCGACCACTCTTTTGAAATCTGGGAGCTATACCGCAGAGTGGAAGACCTTGATAATAGAGGTAGGAGAAATAACCTGAGAATCAAAGGGAAGCAGACGGGCCGGAAGATCTCCACGCCAAACTGCAAACGCTAATTAATACCGTGCTTGGGGCTCCAACATCGCAAAAAGTGGAGCTAGACCGGGCGCACAGAGCATTGCGTCCCAGAGGCTCATCCTCTATGCCGCGAGACGTCATCTGCAGACTTCATTATTTTCCGATAAAAGAGGAAATACTGCGGAAGGCCCGCAATCTGCCAGACATAAACATTGAGGGGGCCCCTCTCCAGATATATCAGGACCTCTCGTGGTATACATTGCAACAACGACGATTACTGCAGCCTCTGCTAACACTGCTACGAGATAACAATATCCCATATCGCTGGGGAAATCCGTTTAGCCATAACCGCCCGGAGAGATGGAAAAAGTGCCACCTTAAAGGTTCGAGAGGATTTACCCACCTTTTGCACTGATCTTCGACTGGGCTGGCCAGTCCTGACAGGATGGGACCCTTTGCCCAAATTGGGTCAAGAACCTACTACCTGGCAAAAGGTCACCCCTGGGAAGCGGAATGTACGATTGGACGTGACGACAACTACTCCCTTTCGCAGACCACCACGTCCCCGGAAGGCCTCCACTCCGAGACGCCCGTGTTAAGGCCAGTGATCCCCCTCACCTCGGCTGCCTTGGTCGGCAGACTTTTTGTATTCTATGGAGTTACATTGAGTGATGCTTTCTCCCTCAAACCCCCCTCATAGAGCAGAGTGGATTTTAGACCCAAGTGGGACAATGACTTTGGCCATCCACCTAACTGGGACTATTTAACTGACTCGAGAGGGCACAGGGCAATTGCTTAGAGAACTATCAACCGTGGTCCCTGTTAAGGGGTTAGGGACATGTCGCTCACTTAATTTCCATATACTAGCTGTTAGGCTGCAACTCATGAGCACTTTTCTAGAGCGGTTTCGGGACCGGACGCCTAGAAAACTGGTTCTTTTTGAAATTGTAATCTATTGGGTGCTAGAGAAACACCGGATTGGAGTTTTCCCTCCCCCCCCCCCGACTCGATTACATAGTGGGAATTAAGAGATATTTGTAGTGTTCAAATATATGGCGGGAAGTATAAATATACATCTACCCAAATATATGTATTTATATTTATCTGCGTTGCGAAAATCCAGGCAACCTCAGTACTTTTCCAGAGAGTAGCGTTTCATTGGATCGACGAAACAGATGAACAGGATCAGTCCAACAGAGTAATACAGAGTAAAATATCTAGACCTCAGATGACAAAGTGTTCCATGATGACCCAGTCTATCTACCCAGCATATATCTCCAATCTATATATGCACCTCTGTGCCTCTCTTCATGACTCTGAACTCCCTTCTGTCAGCTACCTTAGGCTCTCTATTCATATACAGTTTAGTGCCATTCACTAACTCTGAATGGATTCTGATTGGCTGGTCTAATTACCTCTTTGATGTTAGTTGACTAAACAGGTTTTGACAAAATTCCCTACAGCTGTTCCATTGTGTACAATCAACAAAACAGGATGGTCAACTGGTCAATAAACTAACACAATAAAAACCTAGTTAGCATAGGTGTGTTAAATAACATCAGCTAAAAGAATGCAATACATGAGAATACACCCGAAATACACCCCGAATATATCTACTTCAATCATCATTTACAACAATATTATATTCTTCAAAGCTATTAGTAGATGACAAGTGTTTACTAACGATCTTAGGAGATGGTAATATTCCCACCAACTGGAGTTTATTTCAACATAGTTTATGCATATGCTTCAAGGGAGGTTATTAACCTCCCATGGTTAGTCTTTATGACTGTTTTCTCTAACGTTGTTTATTTCACTTTTAGATTGAATCTACTCAGTTTTTTCTTTTTCATTTTCTGCTGACACACCAGCGCTTCCAGGACCCAGTCTTCCTCTACGATACTTGATGCAACAGATGCCAGGTTAGTTCCTTGCACCCTTTCTTCCAGGGATGGACATACACATTAGCCCATCATATCAGCACTCACCCTCACCTAACCCAACACAATGGATCCTACTGATATTAAATTATTCTCCCTTAATGTGAAGGGATTGAATTCCCCCTTTAAACACAATATAGCATTAAGGGAACTTAGGAGTGCTAACCCAGGCGTTGTTTTTCTACAGGAGACGCACTTTACCCCACAAAATACATTTAAGTTTTTGCTTTCCCTATATCCTAGAGCAGGGGTCAGCAACCCCCGGCACGCGTGCCCAGCCTGGCACGCGAGACCTTGACAGCTGGCACGCGACCAGAGGCGGCTCTCTAATTAGGCAAATTAGGCGGTCGCCTTAGGCCTCGCGGCCGCCTAATTTGCCAGGTCGGCACATTACCTGCAAGCCAGGTAACATTATGAGCTCTCAGCCCTGTCGCTTTGACGCTGTCAAAGCGAGACTCTTAGTTTGACAGCACAGCGTCAGGGCCGAGAGCTCATCCGTTTTCTCGGTCAATCCACTCGTCTGGTCTGCCGGAGCTCCGTCCACCAGCCAATGGGACGAGACCTCACCCCTCCCATCCACCGCACGAGGATCTCTATCTGGCTGGGAGGGCGGAGTTTATCATCAGAGGCAGATGTCGCCGGGAACGAGCTGGTCCTGCACGATCCCATCCACTCCTGCCTGCGAGACGCGACCTTCACAGGATGGTGAGACCTGGTCCCTGCCCGCAAAGCATCAGTGTGAGACGCGGCCCACGCAGCCCTGGTAACA
>NW_017309068.1:46722-46966 GCF_000935625.1 Nanorana parkeri | reverse complement strand
CATAGCCCTGGTGAAACCCTACAGAGCCCTGCTTTACCCAGAGCTCTGAGGGGTCTCACCAGGGCTCCGTGGGGTCTCACCAGGGCTTTGAGGGGTCTAACCAGGCTGGTGAGACCCTTCGGAGCCCTGGTGCTGGTGAGACCCTACATTGCCATGGTTTGACCAGGGGTCTCTACAGGGCTCTGACCAGGCTGGTGAGACCTCACACAGCCCTGGTGAGACCCTACAGAACCCTGGTGCTGGT
>NW_017309068.1:40132-42367 GCF_000935625.1 Nanorana parkeri | reverse complement strand
GTTTCAAAAATGGCACTTGGTGTGTAAAAGGTTGCTGACCCGTCCTAGAGCATACGCTGCCTCTCACACTAAGAAAAAAGCGGGGGTGGTAATCTTACTAAAAGACACATGCTCTTTCCTACCCAACCAGGTCCTTACGGATAAAGGTGGTAGGTATGTAATCCTACATGGAGATTAGCAGGGTATACCAACTACTCTATGCAACATATACGCCCCAAACTCAGGACAGATCCATTTCCTCACTCAAACTTTGAATAAAAATCACTGCTCTAGACCATACCTACCTTATCATCGGGGGTGATTTTAACTTGCCATACTCAAATGTCATGGATCATATGGGTTCCATGGGAAAGGGAGCCCCGAAGGTCACGGAATGCAACTCGCAACATTTCCGTCGCCTACTAAGACACTCTTAGATTCTTGCTAGATTCTTGGCGTGTGCTCCACCCGTCGGAGAAACGCTTCACTTTCTGTTCCCAGGTACACCACACACACACTCACATAAGAATAGATTACTTTCTAGTGAATACCCCAGTCCTGAGGAACTTGAAATCGGCAGATGTGGGGGTAATCTCATGGTCGGATCATGCCCCGATCGATCTGACCCTGAGATTGGAACCCGCTCGGATCAAAAACTGTCATTGGAGATTAAATGACAGTCTGCTTAAAGATGAGATTCCAAGGCAAGATATAATGAAGGCCATTAGCTCCTACTTCGAACTAAATGAAGGCACGGTATCTCAGATTTCAGTATTGTGGGAGGCCCATAAAGTCAATATTCGAGGTCATTGCATAGCATTGGCGTCTAAAATTAAAAGAGATAATCAACCTAGAACGAAATTTAGCAGTGACATCTTCCAAACCACTTCTGCGTGAACTGGTCCAAACTAGAACGCACCTGCGGCACTTGTTGACGCATAAGGTTGAAATGTCTATGACTCATTTAAGGCAACGGTACTATGAAAGGGGGGACAAGGCACACACCCTATTGGCCCGAAAGTTACGGGAGGAGGCTAATGGTAGGGGATTGACGGCAGTTAGAGATACAGGAGGCACCCTACAACACCACCCAGACGTTATAGCTAAAGTGTTTAGGGACTATTATACCGATCTTTACAACCTATCAGACACAGCCTTTACTCCAATTGATAAACAACTGACTACTCGCGTCCAGAACTACTTGGCAGAGTGTGACCTACCGAGAGTTACAAACAAAGCACTAGAGGCCTTAAACTCAGATATCACGCATGACGAACTTAGGAATGTTATCCGAGCCCTGCCCACAGGCAAATCGCCAGGGCCAGATGGATACCCGTACTCATACTACAAGACATACATTGACACCCTTCTCCCCTATATGACAAGCATGTTCAATGGTTTTCTTCATGGTGCTGTAATACCCACATCATTCCTGACCTCTCACATAACGGTATTTCCCAAACCAGACAAAGATGGGGAACTGTGTGCAAACTATAGGCCTATAACCCTTCTCAATTCGGACTTCAAAATTTTTACGAAAATATTAGCGAATCGTCTAGCCCAACTACTGCCCACACTTATACACAATGATCAAGTGGGCTTTGTGCTAAATCGCCAAGCAGGAGATAATACCCGTAGACTTGTAGACCTGGTAGACATTGTAAACAAGGAGAAACAGGAGGCACTGCTGATTAGGGATGAGACGAACACCCCCGTGTTCGGTTCTAATTCGAACTTTCGTTAAAAGTTGCCAGTCAGCCGCTGGTTTTAAGGATGTTAACTTAACTGCAGATGCATCAATGTAAGAAGGTATTTGTTGGATATTGACCTTAAAAAGATAAGCTATACCAGAACAGAATATTATGAGCCAAAAGAAGATGTAATCACGACACTCAGAGAGGTTGGTAGGAAATATAAGAAAAACTTGTATTATAAGATATTGAGAAACAAACCTACAAATGAAAACTGAACAATGTCTGTGTTATGGTTTCTGGTAAAATGCTTCATGTTTTTGATACCTCAAATAATGTCATAAGTTTTGTAACTCATATATGCGACTTTCATAATAAAAATTGTCAATTATTAGGGGGCTAGGTGCCAACCTGGGAACTATAGGCCGGTCAGTCTAACATCGGTAGTTTGTAAACTGCTAGAGGGTATAATAAAGGATTATCTGGTAGAATTTGTTCAGGAAAACAGGATAGATAATGACAATCAACATGGGTTCAGGAAAGATCGTTCCTGCCTGACTAACCT
>NW_017309068.1:30494-39962 GCF_000935625.1 Nanorana parkeri | reverse complement strand
GCTGCTGTAAACAAAGCTAGCAGGGTTTTGTCCTGCATCAAAAAGGGGATCTATTGCAGGGACGAGTCTATAATTTTGCCACTTTATAGATCATTGGTTCGACCTCATCTGGAGTACGCGGTCCAGTTCTGGTCACCAGTACTAAGAAAAGATGTCCTTGAGCTGGAAAAAGTCCAGCGGAGGGCAACAAAACTAATTAGGGGTATGGAGGACGAGAGCTACGAGACAAGGCTACTAAATTTAAACATGTTCACATTAGAGGTGAGGAGAGTAAGGGGGGATATGATCTCCATGTACAAAATGTTCAATGGTGACAGCAACATTTTCCTGCTCCTTCCTTAACACTGTTGCTGCAACCTCTCCTGTCTGTTCCTCCAGTCAGCGCTGGAGAAATGGAGGGGGATCTCTGCGGGGAGCGGTGACTGATAGTCTGTGGCAGTGAGTTCCAGACCTTAACCGCTCTAACTGTGAAGAACCCCCTTCGCCCCTTGTGCTGGAATTTTTTTTCCAACAATTTTAGGTGGTGACCTCTAGTTTTTGTAACGGAGTTAATTTTAAATAGTTTATCGCCAATGTTGCTGTGTAATTTTACAGGAAGTAATAAAAGCGGTTTCTCCCTACTAAAACAAGAGGGAACTCTGGGATTAGTTTCTCAGTGGGTCATTGATTAACACTGACAGCTCTGGGACTTTGTATCCATTACCTGTTGTAATTTTCACTGTGGTGATGGTTGATTCAATTTTTTTTACCTTTTTTTAAAAATTATGTGCATGGTCTATGCATGCATGTACAGTATCCCACAGAAGTGAGTACACCCCTCATATTTTTATAAATATTTTATGATATCATTTCATGTGACGACACAGAAGAAATGACACTTTGCTACAATGTAAAGTAGTGAGTGTACAGCTTATATATCAGTGTACATTTGCTGTCCCCTCAAAATAACTCAACACACAGCCATTAATGTCTACACCGCTGGCAACAAAAGTGATTACACCCCTAAGTGAAAATGTCCAAATTGGGCCTAATTAGCCATTTTCCCTCCCTGGTGTCATGTGACTCGTTAGTGTTACAAGGTCTCAGATGTGAATGGGGAGCAGGTGTGTTAAATTTGGTGTTATCGCTTGTTGTGGAAAATTTTCTTGGGCTTTGTACACAAATCCACACTGTGCCAAAATGTGCACTTTCAGCATCAAAATACGCACAAAGCACAAAACAATTCCTTCGCACTTAAAAGCCGTTTGTATAAAGGTGTAAGGAAATTGAAGTACTTCAGCAGCGCCAGATAGAATCAGAACAGGGCTGCTTCAAGCTGGAATCTCGGTGTGTAAGTCCTCACAAGCAAAGGGACTTTGTTTATTTATAGGCAACAAAAGGAATGACAAACAGGAAGTCATGGCCCCAACAGCCAATTGCTTCCTCCATGCACAATAACATCATAGGAAATGATAACAGAAAAGGGGAGGGCATCCACGTGCATGAACAGTGCAGTGCACACGACTCACTAATGTTAAACAAAGGACTGTGAGTCATGTACACCGCCCCAACCAGCCACATGTATGCACATCCGCCATTATGGCCAGCATGGACCTTATTCAATACTGCTCAGAGTGACCAGTATCTATTAAGATCATTCTATTTGTTCTTATAGGTTTGAGACTATCTGCGTGGACATTGCTAATGCTATCGTCCATGTACGGTACCAGTACACCAACAAGGCAGATATCAATGTCTTCCCGAAAAGCAGATATGTATCCAAAAAGGGATAGCGCAGCCATAACAGAAATATAATGTGTATCTTGTTATGCGGACTCCGCTTCGCTAATGTGTGCAACACGTCTCCAAGCCCATGAGAAGGTTTTCATACTGACCGTTTTACCACTGGTCCCGATTAACCCAAGTACGCTCTGCTAGAGCGTCCCTTTGTTGAATCCGACACAGGGAGACATGATGACATTATTACAATACAGTAAAAACACATCCTAATAAAATTTCCACAACACGCTCTCACTCTCTCATACTGATCGCTGGAAGTTCAACATGGCACCTCATTGCAAATAACTCTCTGAGATTCTGAAAAAAATAATTGTTGCTCTACATAAAGATGGCCTAGGCTATAAGAAGACCCTGAAACTGAGCTGCAGCAAGGTGGCGAAGACCATACAGCGGTTTAACAGGACAGGTTCCCCTCAGAACAGGCCTCGTCATGGTCGACCAAAGTAGTTGAGTGCATTAGCTCAGCGTCATATCCAGAGGTTGTCTTTGTGAAATAGACATATGAGTGCTGCCAGCATTGCTGCAGAGGTTGAAGGGGTGGAGGGTCAGCCTGTCAGTGCTCAGGCGTTACGCCGCACACTGCATCAAATTGGTCTGCATGGCTGTCATCAGAGAAGGAAGCCTCTTCTAAAGATGATGCACAAGAAAACCGGCAAACAGTTTGCTGAAGACAAGCAGACTAAGGACATGGATTACTGGAACCATGTCCTGTGGTCTGATAATACCAATATAAACTTATTTGGTTAAGATGGTGTCAAGCGTGTTTGGCGGCAACCAGGTGAGGAGTACAAAGACAAGTGTGTCTTGCCTACAGTCAAGCGTGGTGGTGGGAGTGGTGGGAAATTCGGACAAATTTTCGGACATTCGATGTATCCGAATTCCGAATTACAGATATAACGAATGCAAACGAATCTGAATTTCGGTTTCAGAAATTCATTAGTGGTAGTTCGTTCTAGCGTTCGTTTCGTTTTCGTTTCTTAATCGTTTCGTTCGTTCGTTGCAGCAAAGTGACATTACAGAAGGAGAAAAGCATTTTTTTCCCCATCAAATGTCACTTTGCTGCAACGAACGAACGAAACGATTAAGAAACAATTAAGAAACGAAAATGAAACGAACGTTCGAACTAACTACCGCTAACGAATTTCGTCCGAATCCAAATTGACTTTCACACCCGAATCCCGAAAAACAAAATAACACAAAATCCGAATCACAACGAAACAAAACTAAACACATTTTTTGCCAGTGCACATGTCTAGTGGGAGTATCATGGTCTCGGGATGCATGAGTGCTGATGGCACTGGGGAGCTACAGTTCATTGAGGGAACCATGAATGCCAACATGTACTGTGACATACTGAAGCAGAGCATGATCCCCTCCCTTCGCAGACTGGGCCACAGGGCAGTATTCCAACGTTCCAATGTTCCAATGTTAACATCCCCAAACGCACCTCCAAGATGACCACTGCCTTGCTAAAGAAGCTGAGGGTAAAGGTGATGGACTGGCCAAGCATGTCTCCAGACCTAAACTCTATTGATCATCCGTGGGGCATCCTCAAACGGAAGGTGGCACAAGGTCTGTAACATCCACCAGCTCTGTGATGTCATCATGGAGGAGTGCAAGAGGACTCCAGTGGCAACCTGTGAAGCTCTGGTGAACTCCATGCCCAAGAGGGTTAAGGCAGTGCTGGAAAAAATTGGTGGGCAACACAAAATATTGACACTTTGGGCCCAATTTGGATATTTTCACTTAGGGATGTACTCACTTTTGTTGCCAGCAGTTTAGACATTAATGGCTGTGTGTTGAGTTATTTTGAGGCGACAGCAAATGTACACTGATATACGAGCTGTACACTCACTACTTTACATTGTAGCAAAGTGTAATTTCTTCTGTGTCGTCACAGGAAATTATATCATAAAATATTTACAAAAATGTGAGGGGTGTACTCACTTCTGTGGGATACTGTATATATTCCTATATAGAAATATTATAAAAATGTTTTCAAATATTTCAGATCTCAATCCCGTATTACAAATATAGTTGTTACAAATTGCAAAGAAGCAAAGACCAAAAGTAAAGTCTGGGAGAGAGAGATTAGAGCTTACTATAAAAACATATTTGCCTGATAGGGTCCTCTGATTTCACAACTACTGGGCTTCCCCACAACATATTAAAAGTGGTGTGCACAACAGCTGTGCTTTAAAAGAATACAAATGTCTAATTTACCCCAAATTTCCACCATGATTCATAATTAGTGAATGTGACCTAAAATGGCGTGCAAAGTGTCTAGTTGGGTTTTAAGTATCTGCTACTCTCCCTCTTTGTCATCCTGTGCACACAGACACATGCACATTTACAGAACACTGATAGACCACTCACTCAGTCATAGAATGCAGTAACACTTCCAACGTAGAACACTTCCAGCTTTTTACCTTGATGTTCTAGTGCTGTAAAATACTTAAAGGTCTATGTGAAGCAAGCCGATGTATGGCTGATTTCAGCCAATGTACAGCTGAAATCAGCCGTACCAGCCTGAAGTGAATAGCCGAACTTCACTTGGGGTCGGTTGTTCACTCGGCTGCCCTCGGTAGCTTAGTGAATAGACCTGTTGAATTCAAATTTGATATGGCTTAAAAGGAATTTTAACTTCACTTGGGGTCGGTTGTTCACTCGGCTGCCCTCGGCAGCTTAGTGAATAGACCCGTTGAATTCAAATTTGATTTGGCTTAAAAGGAATTAAATAATGGGCCAATACATACAAGACATTCTTGTGCTTTGTCCTTGAAATCTGAAGCTATGTCAGAATTTGAAGAGAACTGTAAGAGTTAGCAGCTGTTCAAACATGTCAAAGAAGTCTATCTGTATTCAAAATAGGTTTGTAGAATGACGTTAGAAATCTTGATGACTAAAGTAGTTTTGGTCAAGCCAGATAAAGAAAGTATAGGAGTCGTGACGTCAGAAATAAGTTTAGAATAGTACAAAGTATATGACCTTATAGGATTAGCCAATAGTTAACGTCGATTTTGGAATATAACGGAGAGCACTACATGGCATCACAGAACACTACACACACAGAAGAGGACTCCACACAGAAGAGACACACCCCATTTGAAGAAAATACTTAGTTGTATCACCTGCTAAGACTATTTTTGGCTGAAACCTACTCAAGCCTGAGAGACAAGCAGATAAGGTGATATACTTTTAAGCTCAGCATTAACTAAGAACTATATACTTTGAACTATCTATTTGTATATTACACTTTTGCTATATCATTGTATGCTGTTGACTTTACCAGGGGCGGAACTACTGCCGGTGCGGCTGCACCGGGGCCTGAGCCTTGGGGGCCTAGCACATCCAGGCACCAGACCAGTGGCAAGGTAGGGAAAGAGATGTGGGGGTCCGTCCGGCTGCCGACCGTCGGACCGTCTGTCCAGCCGGCCACACAGCAGAGCAGCCTTCAAGCACCAGGCGAGGAAGCGGTCCCACCGTCCCGGCACTATTCTCACCCTTGGTCCCGATCTGCCGCATCATCCTCTTAACTGCTCTCTCTGCTCCCAAGCCTCACAGCAGGAGAGGTAATCTCCTGCTGTCACACAGATATCCCACACATCGGAGGATTCACGCCCCTCTTTTCACGGACCTCTCTAGCCTGGCAGTGCTGTGACTCATCCAGCAGCCTGCTACACACCCGTCCGTCCTCCACATTAACCCCCCTCCTTGTACTGACACAGGTCAGATTACGGCCATCACCCATACCTCCGTCCACGGCTCCTCTCCCCCTCTCTCTCCCCCTGGTCACCAGTTCTCCTTCCAAGCAGTGACAGCACCTGCCATCACAGGATCCAGATTAAGGGTACAATCACACCAGATGCAGTGCGTTCCAGTCCGATTCTGGCCGGAACGCACTGCATCGCATTGCAGCCAGCTCAATTTTTTGTGGGGTAGGAGGGGGCGTGGTGGGCCATTGAAGTGAATGGCACCGTAGCCACGCCCTCCAGCCGCAATGCGATCATCCACATGGGATTGCAAGGCACATTATGCCTGCGGTCCGCTCTGGTGCAATCAAAATGCTGCAAGCACTATCTTGATTGCAAGATAGTGCAATCAAGATAGTGCTACCCCAGTCTAGTCAGCTGCAGGCTGATAGGGCTAATCAGCCTGGCTACACACCCTCATAGCCTGGGGGTTGGTGAGTGGTGCTCTTTTTAAGCATCACAAACCCAGGGCTCTGAGCTTGGGATATTTCCAGTCTAGTCTAGTCTTGTCTTCCTCTGTCTACACAAGCCTGTATCCAAATCTTGAATCGAAGTCATGCCTTGATCTTGAAACCTAGACTTGCCTTGGATCTTTAATCCTGTGTGTGTTTTGTTCCTTGTATCCACTTCTTGTCTTGTATTTGTTTCTTGCTCCTGTCTTGTATCCTGAATACTGTTTGTCTTGTACCTTGACATCAGTCAGTACTACTCCTTGTTCCTTGGGGCTGACTGTGACATTTATGGTCATAGTTTATAGTTAAAGTCCTGGGGACATCCGAGTACTGGTAGGCATATATTGCCTTATGGGAAAGGCGATTGCTAAAGATTCAGCTGTCAGGAGCCAAGAAAAATGGCCCTGTGTAAACTTTAAATTTCTCTAGTAGTTCCTTACACAGGGCCGAGGACTCTTCCCACCCCAGTGCCAAATTGCAGAATCAGCACTGTCACATGGAGTGAGTCATATGGTCCTCTACAACCATGTATTTAATTTCCTCCTAGTGGGTAAATGGATCGGCAATAAGCAAAGAAAAGGTAAATCTACACTGCTGGGGAGGTGGCATTAATGTGAAACTGTTGATTTGCCCTGCCCTCAGACGATTGCTTTCATGTGTATATCAATCCAACAAAAAATATGTAATACATTGCAGCTTACCAGTCATTAGATCTGGGGGCTGCATTAGTTTTCTTTTTTTTCCTATATTTTTAGAGGGTGATCCTACTGGTAAAACATTGGCTGTCCTAGCGTTACAAAGCTTACTCACTGCACTACTTCTATGGATGAACATGGTTGTCACACTAGGAAAGGAAGTGTTAGGCCTACAGAACTCTTCCCCCTCTCTTCACCTCCATAACATTGGTGTGCTTTAGTCCGCATACGTGAACTGGGAAGGGTTTGAGATTTCAGTGCAGCAAAGGAAGTTGCCAGTACACTATGGGGGTTAGTCACTAAGCTGTCGAAGGCAGCCGTGTGAATAACCGAGCCGAGCGCCGTTCTGCTATTCACTTCACCCCCGTACGGCTGATTTTAGCCGTACATCGACTAAAATCATCTGTACGGCTGATTACGGCTGGATTTGGTCAGCTGAACATGCTCTGCATGTTCGACTGAGCCAAAGTGAAGAAGCTGTGAAGTGAAAAAGCCATTCGACCACCATCTGGATTGGCTGAGCCAAACATCCAGCAGTTTACTAGCTGCCTTACACCCTTATTCTCATAGGGAGCAAACAACAGTGAGTGAATAGCCAAATGCCACGTTAGCCACAAATCTGCTTGCTACCTCTGAGGTAAAAAAATGTAAACAAAAGAAAAAAGTGAAAAAAATACAAATTAAAAAAATGTTTAGAAAATATGTAAAAAAAAAGAAAACTAAAACAGTGTGGGGTCCCCCTCCCAAACCATACCAGACCATTTAGGTCTGGTAGGAAAGTTAGGAGGGAGCCCATGTTAAAAACAAAGTGTGTTGGGTTGCCCCCTAAAGGTCCTTTAGGTCTGGCAGGAATTTTAAGGTGGAACTCCAAAAATAGGAGAAGAAAATGTGAGGTCCTCCTAAAATTCCCAAGCTGACCCTTAATCTTGATCCGAGCACAGGTCTGGAAGGGCAGGAAAGGGGAAGGGGGAGGGTGAGCGAGTGCCATACCAGGCCACATGCCCTTGGCACTGGGATGGAGCTTTTTCAGGGTCGCCCCCTGGAAAAGCACCTTGTCCCTCTGCCGATGGAGACAAGGTCCACTTCCCCACAAGCCCTGGGTCATTGGTTGTGGGAGTGCAGACACCCTGACGCACTCCCCCCCTTGTTAATGATCACTAAAGGGTTAAATTAAAATTTAAATAAAGATTTTCCCACACTTTTGAAACAATTATTTAACAGAATAAAACACAACAAGGTATTTTGAAAATTCCTTTATTTTCAAAAGAATCCAAAAAAGTGATCCAATGATGTAATCCCGGGGTCAATCATGATGTTCAGCATTGTCCACGATGACAACTACTCGTAGAAATAATAAAACCTTGATGACCGCCTACCGCACGCGATGAACTCCCGCTTCAGAATTAAGAATCTGACAGATGCCAGCAAAATATAAACAATTGGGCAGAGTTAGCAGCATTGCTAGCTCTGCCCAACTGTTTACATTTGGTCGACACCTGCCAGAGTCTTCCCACAGGTCCTGGACAAATGGAAAGGTCCACAGGTCCTGGACAAATGGAAATAACTGGGTGAAGCCAGCTGTGATGTCACTGTTCACTCCACCCAGTTGTTGTCATTTAATCACAGCCCAGTGTCCAAAAAGAACCTGAGGATGCCCTTCTGTCATTAAATGACAACAACTGGGCGAAGCCAGCTGTGAGATCACAGCTGGTTAAGGCCCAGTTGTCATTTGCAGGAAGAACAGTCAACTTCAGCACTTTGGCTGTGACTACGGCTCAGCCGAGCCGAAGCATATGCTTTCAGCTTGGCTGCCTTTGCTTGCTGTACGGGCTATTGTGAATAGCCCGTTCAGCAGCCCTTCAGTTCGACTGACGCGAAGAACTCCAGTGGCCGATGTGAACCAAAGGATCAGCTGAAGCTGCGGCTAAATCCTTCGGCTCCTTAGTGAATTACCCTTTATATTTCCAGCAGGATCAATAGGTAGTTTTAAAACTTATTAAACAGATAAAGCAAAACACTTTTAATGGTATATTCCACAGACCAAAGGGAGCAAATAAGAGAGGGTTTACATACACTTTGAGGTGAAGGATTGATTTAGTGAAGATGTGAAGGAGGGGCTGAGGCAGCAGACAGAGCAATGTGGGAAAGCAGCTTATTTTACGCTCATTTAAAAGCATTTCTTCTCACTACCAGTCATCAGCATCTCATCTTCATGTTCTGCATGAGCCTGGCTGCTGATAGAACCAGAACTGAACAGTCTTTATAAATAAATATTTAGGGAGCATACAGACGTTTAATGTCAGCCAGCCATGCATGCACCCCAAATAGATTTACTCATGAACGATCATTGTATGAATATGTCCATCTGATTTGGGTAAACATTTGTATCTGTGCAGAATAGAGGGACAAACACTCAGAGTAGCCTAATGATAGAAAAATATGGTGATCATTTTGTCCCCTAGAGGGTGCTTAGCTTGGGTTTAACATTACAGGTCAGAAAGGGCCTCTCTGTCTCTCTGATCTGATTTTAAAGTATCAGACTGGGCAAACAATTTCTTATGTTTTTAGGCACCTCTATATACTAATATTAATTATTGTTAATATTATTAAAATAATACTATTAACAGCAACTTCTCATCATATAAAGACAAAAAGACAAACACTGCAAATACTTTACAATATACTAACATTTCTTTCTTAGAAAGAAGTTAGTGATATGCTTGTTGAAGTTTGTCAAAACATTGTTGTGCATATTCTAAGTTCTTTGGTAAGTTACAATATCATATGACA
>NW_017309068.1:14080-30407 GCF_000935625.1 Nanorana parkeri | reverse complement strand
TTTTTTTTTTTTTTCGGGAGGGGGCCCAAAAAAAAATCTTGCACCAGGGCCCTTTGTTCCATAGCTCCGCCACTGATCCTGGTAACGTGGTAATCAAGATGGTGAAAATCTGTGTCTTCCTCTTCACTCACATTCACTCCATTCTGACTCCTCCTTAGTGGCTCGGCTTAATTTTGTGAATTGTCAAGTCTGTTGCTAATGTTTGTTTCAGAGATAGTCCCCTACATCAACCAGTCAACACACTGAGCTTTCATCCACTTTATAGCTTAACAGGGATCTCAAGTCTCCCTGACGTTCAGGGAGTCTCCCGCTATTAGATAGCGGCTCCCTGACGTCCGCGAGAGAGGACGTCAGGGAGGCATTGATCATGCCTCTTACAGGAGGCCCTTGGACTAATTGGGCAGTTCTTTGAAACCTTGTGCTAGCCGGAAGGAAGAATAATTTAATTATCCAACACATGATTTATCTCATATTCTCTAAATAAATCAGTGATTGATAGAGTGTTACATTTTCCAATGTTCTGGATAATTCTATTTAACCATATATATTAAAGTGAAAGGTTCTACACAATAAAACATAAGGTTTTACTTATAGTTTGGTTTAAGAAACAACCAAAACATGTGCCGATATTTTTAATGTTTAAATATCAATATATTTGTGGCTACACCTACTCATGTAATTACTGTAAATTCCTAATTTCGAAATGATGTCTAAAAAATTATTAGGTATAATTAAAATATTTTTGTACGTAGCAATAGGCCAGGCATTCAAATTATTGGAATTATGAACTAGCCACATAGAAACCTGGATATACTTCAAATTCTATTCTACATTATATACTGTAGCTAAGTCTCGTGATTGTAAGGGAGAGTATGTCAATATTTCCATGCTTTCAGATTAATGCAAATAATCGTAAAAGGTGGACTTGACCTAGCCTAATGCTGAAGGGAATTTTAGGTCCCTGCAAGTACCCCTGTTAGCCTTCAAATTAATCCTGGTTTCTTTGTGGAGTATACGTATATCTTATGGCCTTACTGTACATGGGCCCTGAATAATAGAGGGCAGTGTATTGTCCCAAGAGGGCAAAGGCTTTAGGGAGGGGAGGGGATAGGACTTTGGTAGAATTTAAGGTTCCAGCCTAGGACTTAATCCAATGTTCTACAAGGTCACAGGGATCATTCTGGAGACTACAGTAGCCAGGGCAGCCATAAGAAATTTTGGGGCCCATTACACGGCTTTAGGCCGGCCCCACACAACTGCCACATTGAGCCAGTCACACTGTTATTATTATACATTTAAATAGATCTGACATATACCACAGCACTGTACAGATAACACTGAGCCAGTCACATCAGTCTCTGTACAGAGGAGCTTACCTTCTAATGCACAATGGCACCAGCTGTAGGGGGGCTACAAATCCCAGCAATACATTTATACAGCAATGCAGAACAGTATATGAATTTGACTCAGGGCATAGTGACCCGCTGGATGCAGGGATTTCGTAACCCTGCTGGACGCAGGGATTTGTGACCCGCTAGACTCTGGGATTTGTGACCCGCTCGACTCTGGGATTCGTGACCCGATGGACTCCGGGCTTCGTGACCCGATGGATTCCGGGCTTCGTGACCAGATGGACTCAGGGCTTAGTGATGCACTGGGTGCAGGTCTTAGTGACCCGCTGAACACAGGGCTTAGTGACGCGCTGGACGCAGGGCTTAGTGACGCGTGGACGCAGGTGTTAGTGACACGCTGGATGAAGGGCTTAGTGACGCACTGGCTGCAGGGCTTTATGACGCGCTGGACGCAGGACTTAGTGACGCGCTGAACGCATTACTTAGTGACGCGCAGGATGCAGGGCTTAGTGACCCACTGGTCTCAGGTCTTAGTGACGCGCTGGATGCAGGGCTTAGTGACGCGCTGGACACAGGGCTTAGTGACGCGCTGGACACAGGACCCATCTGAGAGTGACCCTGCAGAGCCCACCATAGATGCTGCACAGCCCATCTGAGACTCTCTATGGTGGGCTCTGAAGGGGTTTCAGGTGGGCTGGTCAGGGCTGCATCCCCCTCCCTCCCTCCCAGCTCCTCTTACCTGCCCCGGGTGCCTGTACACCTGGCCTTCTTTGCCGCCGGACTGGCCGGAAGAGACATGATGTCACTTCCGGCCGTTCTGACATCAGAAGAGGAGGGAGGTGATGGGGCCCCAGCTTGTCTCCTAGCGGCAATGGTAGGGCCCTGCGCTGTGGTGCCCCAGCCTCCTCCTCGCCTTTCACCGTTGGGCGATACTCATGTAAGGGTCCCGGGTGGGCCCCCCAGACTGCCCGGGCCCCACACATGAGTATCGGATGTACCCCCTGATGGCAGCCCTGACAGTAGCTATTTGCACATCACATCAGCTGTTACCTCAGGCCAGGTTAGTTTCACTGTTATGTGTTTTATTATTAAAAAGTTGTTGATTTTTATGTGAAGGACTGGACAAAACAGTGTTGCTGCCTTCCTTCCAAATGCCTGCCCACACAGTGTGTGTAGGGAAAGGGATCTCTGGAAATATATTTCTGGAGGCATTCCTAGATCAGCAGGCACTTACCTTCCTGTAACTTCCTCTGAAATAATTTTGCAGGAAGTAATAAAAGCTATTTTCTACATTGGATAAAGTTAGGGCATATTACACTATAGATAAAGTGTGTTGGGTGGAAAATGACTTTCTGTCTAACATATTATTTTAGTTTTGCATGTGGTTTGAATCATTCACTGGTTTCCTTTACATAATGTATGAGGTAGCAGGTAAATTGTAATGCTTTCTTCTGTACAAAATCAGGTGTGTGGAAGATAGTCTGGCATTTTTATGGATCTGACTGGTTGTCCTTTTGAGGATATCCAACCCCTAATCACTATCTGTAGTGAACTAGCTCTGAGTGGTGATGGCGGTGATGACTTTTCCCCTCCCTTTACATTGACGCAGGTTACATTGACGCAGGGTGTGGTTTTTGGAGGATGATCCTACTGGGTTCATTGGATATTACTCTGAATGTTCACGGGAGACCTTGTTGGAATGTATTGAGGCGGTTCAGTCCCTTATTGACCAGGGGGTCTGTGTGGGAACCTTAGCCGAACCCTTGCTCCAGAGGTGGTCTGACATACGGTCTAGACAGTCTCGCCCCTTTGCCAAGGCCCGATCAGGGATAACCATGTTGCCCGTGACAACCGCAGAGACTTTTGTTTTCTGTCTGGAGATGCCAGCATGCCAGTGAACGGGACTTTACATTCTTCTCCCCTCCACACAACTCGTATTCCAGGCTAGACCTATTTCTGGTGGATCGATCACTGTTGCCTCGGATACAAAGAACTCTTATTCATGATATCACCTGGTCTGACCATGCCCCAGTTTCGATGGTGATATCATCTAGCAACCCGACCTTCAACTCATTTGTTTGGCGTAACAATGTTTTCCTTTTACAGCAGGCTGAAACGGTGAAAGCCATTACTGCTAGCTTAAGGGAGTTCTTTGATCTTAATGCAACTTTGGTAAAAGACCCTTTTACGTTGTGGAACGCTCATAAGGCGTACATAAGAGGTCTACTGATCCAGCAAGGCTCTAGGTTCAAGAGGCAGAGGTCGTGGGCTCTAGACCAGCTCATTTCTGAAATCAGCAAACTCGAAGCTGACAATAAACAGCAACCCTGTCCCAACCGCTCCTCAACTCTATCCCAACTTCGGCTAGACCTTAGGAAGCTTCTCATGGAACAGCATTGTAGGCAAACCATGAACATTAGATCCAACTTTTACGTCAGTGGCAGCAAAGCCAGCAAACTTCTGGCGTCTCGCCTAAAAGCCAAACAGACTTGCACGAGAATTCCCTATCATCTGCTCCGCTCCTCTGATAGCCACAAATTGTACAACCCCCCAAGACATAGCTGAAGCCTTTAGTACCTACTATAAAACCTACAGGATGACGGTCAGACCCACCAGCCCACGACACCCGAAATAGAGGAGTTCCTAAGGCCACTTCAATTACCCTCTCGGACGCCCTCCCAATTAGACAAGCTCCAGGCTCCCTTCACGCACACAGAGCTGGCCCAAATCATAAAAACTATGCCTAACAATAAATCCCCAGGCCCGGACGGGTATTCTAATGAATACTACAAGCTGTTTACCTCGATCCTCAGTCCTTACCTCCTCCAGGTCTATGAAGCTGCGGCAACCTCTGCCTCTTTTCCTGCTGAAATGTTAAGAGCCCTGATTGTCACAATCCCTAAGACAGGGAAGACTCCGGACCAACCTCAACATTTTAGGCCAATCTCCCTCCTAAATTCGGATGTTAAAATCTATGCCAAATTGATAGCCCACCGGCTCAACGACATAATGCCCACCCTCCTCCACCTAGATCAAAAGGGATTTACGTCAGGCCGAGAAGCCCCGGATGCTACTAGAAGGGTTATTGGCCTTCTGGCCCGGGTTGAGCACTCTCGGACGCCTTCTCTGTTCCTAGCTTTGGATGCAGAGAAGGCGTTCGACAGGGTCAACTGGTCCTATCTCCGGGGCGTTCTCCTAAAGTTTGGGTTCGATAAGCGTATTTCTGTTATGATTATGGCATTATACTCGGGCCCCTCCGTGCAGGTATTCACTTCGGGGGGGCTGTCCTTGCCATTCACCATCACTAATGGTACTAGACAGGGCTGCCTCCTATCCCCCTTGATCTTTAACCTGCTAATTGAGCCCCTGGCGGAGACCCTGAGGGCCGATCACGAGGTACAGGGAGTGAGTATCTGCCCTAACCTCTATCCACAGAAGATTACGCTATTCGCAGACGACGTTCTCCTAACCCTTACGGCTCCGGAGTCTTCCCTGCAGAGGGCGATGCAGATACTGTCTGCCTTTAGTAGAGTGTCATACTACAAACTTAATGTTGGCAAATGTAACGCTATGGGTATTAATCTGGGTCTTCTTTCTCGCAGTACACTACAGGCTGACTACCCCTTTACGTGGACATCCAGTAGCATCCCCTATTTGGGGACCAACATATCAGATACGACGAACCGACTCTTCCAATGCAACTTTGCTCCATTCTTGGAACGGTTCCCGTCTGAGCTCCAAGCGCTGGGTAGAGAATTCATGTCCTGGACGGCTAGACTCGCCGCTTTTAAGATGCTTGTTCTCCCCAAACTTGTGTACCTATTCAGAACTTTGGTTATTCCCATACCCACTGGTTACTTTAAATCTTTGCACACTACCCTCTCCTTAACCTTGTCTGATACAAAACAAAATGCTATTATGATGTAGCTTATGGTATATATGCTTGTGACTCCCTCTGTTTACAAAGTTGAGTATGATTGATCATGCTTGTATTGTTCTGTTGTGGCACGTTAAGTGCTTGTTTCTCTAAACTGTGTTCTACAAAATCAAAATCTATTTTGGAAAAAAAAGATAGCAAAAGCTCCATTTATTGTCAATGCTAAAGCCTGATGAAGGGTCCCGAAAGCGCTTGTTTGGTCATATGACAAAAAACTTCAATAAATGAAGCTTTTGCTATCTTAAAAGGATTGGTGTGCTGGTGACATTTCTACAATTTTACTGACATTCGCTGCGCCATCTGCGGTCACTGCGAGCACCCCCCACTACAAGGGACATATCTGTAAGGAGTGCGACAAGGATAGTACTTATTGGCAGCATGGCAAGGACACTTTTCTGCTGTGTAACCAGTGAGTAATTCAAACTACTAATTTAAATATCAAGTTTGATTAGAATTATTTGTCATGAAACAAACAGAGACCTGCATTTTTCTCAAAACCATAGTCTTTTTGTGCCTTGCCTTCATACAATCATTCCATACAATTTTTACTATAATGGGGTTTATATGAGGCACATACATTTATGTCATAAAAGCATCATTTAGTAAAATCACACAATTAACAGACATACATATACTTTTAAAATCAATGTAATTAGATGCCAATGTATTCCCCTAATTATACAGTGCCTTGTTTAGCTATAGCCATTGTATAACAATTCATCAATATATCACCATTATGTATCTACATTACATTATTTTAACATTCAATTCCATATATATTGACCAATGTCTGAAGGCATATAGCTTTAACCCGATGCCTTTCACAATGGCTTCTTCAGGGGATTCAGGTTGGGAATGAACAAATCACATTGCAGATATATAGTTAATTGTCACTACATATATGTTAATGTTCATTAGATACTCATTTTGTTCATTTGCATAATGTCCATGATAATCCCCAATACTAGTGCTATAATGAGAAAGCAACATTCCACATACCTGTGATTTTACTTGTGTAGCACTCACCCCCGAAGGAGCCGCTGAGTATGAAATAGGTTCTCCTACCTGTTTGCTCCAGCCACCGGTTCCCTTTGTTCAGCAACAGCAAACCGACACTCACGGACAGAATGGACTCAAGTCTCAGGGTCTTTTGGGGTATTTATTTGCAGATTCAACAGGAGAGAGAGGGTTTAGGATCTGTAGGATGCCCTGACAGATTCTTCAGAGGACATCTTTCTCCCCTAGGAACCGCTAAGGCCGATAGCACTGTGATCCGGTCCGAGGGACCAATAGTATTAGCAATACTGCAAACAGCAAGGAGGGTCCAGTAACTTATATGGAGAAGGTTAGCTATTTCTGGACTCAGGTAAGAACCGCTGGCTTCTTCTAGAACAGATACCTGGAATAGGGTGAGGGATCTCTCTTGTGGGTCCCAGACGGACGCTCTCACCAGCTCCTCTGCGGTACCCCTTAACAAGAAGACTCCACCTCCGGCCGAGCTTCCATCAGGTCTTTTCCGCTTCAGTATCTGGAATATCTGTGCCCTCAGCATCTGCAACTGCCAAGGAGCACTCCAGATTAGTAGTAGTATCCTCTTAGAACAAGGCATCCAACACCTGCCACGTGTATGGGGACCAATCAAAGTCCCTATGGTGTCCTAGGCCTCCAGGCCCCCAGCACCTGCCATGTGCTGAGGCCCAGGCCATTTGCTTGCATCACACAGACCTCCTAGGGTGAGGCCCATTGGGGGAAGAGCCCTCTGCACAGTGCCCCCAGACATTTTATTACCTGCCCTCAACCATGCCTCTGAGTCATCCTACTCAGGGATTGTCTAGGGTCAGGTGCATAGTCATAATCTGAGGATGGATCCTCCCTCACTATATGCCAAGGCTCCCTTTTCCTCAGCAACAGGAGGAGCAATCAATCCAGCAGACTCAGGGACACTTATAGAATGCAGAGCTCTGAATAATCAGTATCTTGACTGGTTACAGTCCAGGTATTTCTAAATTGAACAGAAACATTTTAGAGGGCGCTACACTTGTATATAATAAATTATGCTTTTATTACATACATGTGAACCCCATTATAGTTAAAAATGTATGGATTGATTAGAATTATTAATTATTGCTGCTTGTGACTACCACTAGAGGTATATGATAACCTGTTGTGCCACATTAACCATATTATATCAGAACCAAATGCAAACACATTTTCCTCTGGTATCAGAATGGCTACCCGTTTCCATGTACCCCTTGTGCCCATTTTTGTTTTTGAAGGATTCAATACTTTTGTTTATTATTTATTTTTTAGACATAGATATGGATTTCTTATAGAATAACATAAATACATTTTTATTGCAGGAATTAACTTGGATTTTTTTCCTTTCAGAGATGTCCAAATTTGGAGGTTGTTTCAAGAAACAAGACTTATTAGTAGAAGTATTTTTTTGGTGCATGCTGGCATATATATTTTCGTCTCTAACTAATGACATTTGATTATGCATTTAGTTCACTTTCTATCTAATAAAATACACACTCATTAAGCAATGCTTTTTTGGTATACATTTTCTAGAAATAGGCACTGTTTGAAGATAGAACAATAAAAAAAGAAAAGTGAGAAATATTATAAGAAAACATAGTTGTTGCAAATTGCGGTTGATAGTGGGGTGATACACAACTAAACTCCTAATAAACAAAAAAAAATGGGTTTCCAGTTCCCTAGGAGCCCTGAAATATAGGGTTATGTATTGTGAGACATATTTACAGATAATTTTAATATCAATGTAAAAATTCTATAGAAATTAAAACTCTGACCTGCCTTCCCTCAACAACCGAAAGTAATTTCTGGGAGAGGTAGATTTAAGCTTTCTATTAAAGTCAAGCCTAATAGAGTCCTCTATTTTCACAACTGCTGGGCTGCTCCACCAGATATTGAAAGTAATGTACACAACAGGTTTACTTTAAAAGAATGCAAAAGTCTAATTTAACCCAAATTTTCCGCCATGATCCATAACTGGTGAGTGTGACCTACAATGGTGTTCAAAGTGTCTAGTTGGGTTTTAAATAAGAACTCCAGGCAGAATTATTCTTAACCCATGTTGTGGGACTACCCTGCAGCCTTTCTCCTCCTCCACACTCCACCCCTACACATGCTGCCCTCAACCATACTGTATGCACTTAACCCCTGCACATACTGTGCACTGACGTAACCACCACACTCCTCTCTTGACCTTTCTGTTACAGCTAACATAATAAATCAGTAAGCTAATAATGCTATCCAATAAAGACTTCTATGGAGCAGTGTTTATTGAAACATAAATGTAGATTTATTTATACATTTTATTGAGTGTGGATATTTTTTGCTCCCTTATGCTATCCTAGAAAAGATGACACTGGAATTATAAGTTTACTTGGGGCATCAATTCCTCCATATATTGGAACCCTTCCCCATAAGTTGACAAAGGGTGATCAGTGGATGACAAAACTGTTGTTGTTGGGTTTTTTTTTAATGCTTTCAAAAAGCTTTTTTACATTTTTTTTTATTTGTACCTTAAGAAGTTGTGGTGACATTTAAATAAACTCTTTGTTTGATCTTGTCAGGGAACCAAGAAACTTAAAGTGCAGGATTAACAAATAAAGGAGGCAGCTGAACCAGGTCAGGGAACACTGAGAGCAGGATGAATGGGAACAATAGTCAGAGTCAGGAACCAGGAGATCAGCCAGCCAGCGCCAGGGTCATACACGGAGAACAGGAACAAGAACAAAGAACTTGGTAGATCTACACACATGCAAAGGTGGAGACTAAATGGACAAGCTGATGGTTAAATGGTGAACTGGAATTTCATCATCACTCTGAGACAGAAAGTTGCCAGGAGTTTGCTATAGTTGCAGAATAATGATGATTAATGGTTGTCAGGTGGAGGGGTGTCAAAAAGGAATGAACAGTGTCAGACACACTGCAACAGAGGACAGGCTGCAGCCCAACTGGACAAGGAAAGGTAAAAAAAAACTCTCACAGGTCTAAACAGGTGAAGGATTATAGCCTACTGTAGGCAGCAAATGTAATACCATTTACTGCATGGGCCAATTATAATACCATGAACTGCAAGGTAGTTTTTTTAATAGCTGAACTCTGGAAAAACAGCAAAAGACACTTCTGAAATACATATATGGTAGCTGTTTTACTGGGCAAAGGGTTTGTATTTTTGTCCACTCAGTTTTTAGATTTACACAGCCATGGCAGATAGCAAAGCCTGGTTGGTGACCTAACTTTCTTCTACTTATGCCAGGTCATCTCTCTGCCTCCACCTGTGTGACTGGACAGTAAAGGAGAAAGCAACAGGCGTATGACTCCTCACTTTGTCTTCATCACCTCATATTCCATATCAGTGTATGTATGTACATACAGTGTATGTACATGCAATACATCTGATTGGCCCTTAATTCTGCCTGTCACTCTCTCAGTCTGGGTGCTCCTGTACAGGGGATTATAAGAGGCTATTAACACAATTCAAGTGCCTACACAAATTACAATTAAAATATATATTTTTTTTATTTGAAAACACCTAAGTGCATTCATCAATGTTTTTTCACTAATAAAAAAATGCAAAATGTACTGAAGCCAGGGGACCAGTTGAGAGCCAAGGAACTAGTATATATTTAGAAGCAGTGTTTGAAAATGTCAGCTTCCTCACTTCTGCAGTTCTTTTCTTAAACACCACTGATTTAGGATTAAATATTAGTAGACATTCTCCAACATTTACAATCAAAACTATATGAAAGTGCTTCTAAATCCACAGCAAAACAAGAGATAGCTTTTGCTATCTTGTAGCACTCTAATAACAATGTTTACAGCAATTAGTAAGGTAATATATAATGAAGTTGTGATTGAGGTAGCTACACTATTAGGGATTGCAGTCCAATTGAACCATCCTTATTTTTATTACTGTAATGTAGTCAGGCTGCGTCAAAGTTACATGTGTATCCAGTGGTCAAACATGCCCCCTGCACAGTGCTGCAATCAACGGCATTGCTCAAGGAGCGTGAACATTGTTGACTGAAGCACTGTGCAAGGGACGTGTCTGACTGGTAAAGACCACGGTCACTGCAATATGTGTTGAGCAGCGATCTGGATCTCCAATAGGCTGCTGACACAGGGCATTTTTTTGCCAGCTGCATCATATAAGACAACACATCTATCTATTTTTATTCAGCCTGACATACTGTCTAATATAAAGAAGCATTAGTTGGTTTCTTCAATTAACTTGACTTGAAGCAAAAAGGGCTTAAAATAATAACATTGGTAAGTGTGACCACCTTGTTCTCTATATTATGCCACACCACTCTCTGTATTAAGCCCCAACTCCTATCAATAAACTGTCATTTTCAGAACCTCTATTGTCCATTAAAGTTCTGCCATTTGTGCAGTGTGCAATGATACCTTTCTTATTGGACTAACAAAATATATAAAAGACAAGCTTTCTTAAAATATTCTTAAAATACATGTATTGAAATGTCACTACAGGAGCTAATAGTATCTATTCTAAAGTGTCTTTATTCTGAAAATAGCTGGCAGTAAGTACAATAGGCAATAAGCAGTATGACGTGATTTGTTGTCAAAAGGAAGAAGATGAAATCTGAAAGAGAACACCACAGATATTAGTCTCGCTAAGGTGTAAAGTCATGGCTGCCTTTAAAGTGGTGCTGAAATGATAAATAAATAAGCAAAGAGCTGAAGGTGCTTGCCCACTCGCTAAGCTCAAGGGTTGTCCCTGCTAATCTTCCTACCGGACCAACTGTTACCCAAATGAATAGGTTAAAAAATTATTCCTTTATATGAATTCACCTAAAATGTTCAAAACTGTAAGGCTTTTCTAAAGAATGCATGGGGAATTATACAACCTTCTCACAACTCCCACCTAGTGTATAGTAACTTGCAGTTATAGTTGCAGTATGGGAAAATCGTGGCACGTAAATCACTGTATAGCACTAATTTAACCCTTTTATTAAACTCTGTAAGTAAGCAACAAGCTGTGCCATTTCATGTTCACTATCATTCACACAGTGTATTATGCACACAAACGTTTAAAGAAACAAGAGTAATATTGGAGGTTTCTGTGGCAGCGAGTTACAAACATATTTAGAACCTTTCCCTCTAAAAAGAGTTTTCTAATTTTGCCCAGGAAAAAATCCTGATGACCCTTTTGCTTATTGTAAACTCCAGAATGATAGCCCTCTACCAAAAATAAAAAAAAGTTAATTTAATTCTCAGTTTCAGCATTTAAATATAAAGAATGATATATGCTTTTGGCTATCTTACTTTATTTTTCAAACATATGTAAATTGAATCACTATAATAAGCTTTAACCGCCCCCCGGCCGACCATTGTACAAATACGGCCAGCCGGGTGCTCTCTAGATCTGAGAGGGCATATGTAAACGTTCTGCCAGGTCTGCCCACTCGCATGTGGCGCGCGTGAGTGGAAAACTCCCTAAATTGAAAAACAGGCAGTGATGCCTGTTAACATTCAAGCAATCGCTTCTATAAGCTGCCGGTCCGTGTCCCCCCTCGAGGGCCCCTCGTACCGCTGGTCCTGGGCTCCGCTGTGCCCGGTGTGAGCCCAGGACCTGCATAGTGGCTCTGTGACAGGGGATCAGAGGAAGGTCGGTACCCGATCTCCCTTTGGTCCCCTCTCCACTGTCAGAATGCGGAAGTGTTGTATATTACATCACATTCCACATTCTTGTGTCACTCTCCAGCTTCAGACGCTGGAGAGAAGCTGATGAAGCAGATCTCTGCTTCATCAGCGGGTCCTAGGTGACATTAGGGGTCTTGGAGACCCCTGATGTCTCCACAAAGAGGGCCTGTCACATCCTCTTTGCTATCACATGGGGGGTTTTCTTAGCCCCCTATGTGACAGAAATAAAGTTGAGTGAACAAAAAAAGTAAGGAAAAAAATGAAAGCTGCAAAAAAATTAATTTAAAGAATTAAAAAACCACAAAAATGTTTTAAAGTCCACACCCATACATACACGCATGCAAACACGCGTCTGGTGCGCATACGTGCAAAAACGACGATTGCGCCCATTGCGCCGCACATGTTACATATCGCTGTGAACGTCGCAGCGATTCTAGGGCCATTAATCACCGATAACACTAAACTGATGAGCGGTAAAGTATTTTTGGAGCTTGTTCTCATAATGTTCCAGCCCAGATCTGGTGCAGACGCAGTGCTATGCGTGCAGTGCATTTTTGACGCGTTTTTGACATGTTTTTAACACGTTCCAGTTTATAGAATTAAAAAAACCACAAAAATGTTTTAAAGTCCACACCCATACATACACGCATGCAAACATGCGTCTGGTGCACATACGTGCAAAAACGACGATTGCTCCCATTGCGCCGCACATGTTACATATCGCTGTGAACGTCGCAGCGATTCTAGGGCCATTAATCACCGATAACAATAAACTGATGAGCGGTGCAGTGCATTTTTTACGCGTTTTTGACATGTTTTTAACACGTTCCAGTTTTAAAAAAATAAATTGATTTTGTTTGAGTGGGGCTGTCAGTATGTTAGCTGCAGTGCGTTTTCGGCGCGTTTTCATTGCGTTTTTGACACGTTCGTGCGTTTTTGGACCGTATCCGGACCGGACAAAATGTGACATGCAGTATTTTCTCTATCCGGACCGGAGTGGTCGCAAGAACTTTAGCCCATAAAACACATAGGGATACATTGGGATGCATTTTGGGTGCAGGAGCGCACGGTTCTGGTCCGGACACAATCCGGACGTCGTGTGCACAATCCCTTAAAGCGTCGCCTATGGTCAATTTTGGGTATGGTAGTTTTTTATGATTTTGCGGGTGTGCGCAATTATAAAGCTTGACATGTTTGGTGTCTATTTACCTGACTTGACCCCGTCTTTTATATTTTATAAAAAAATTGGGTAATAATAATTGTTTCCTAACATAATGTAAAAAAAAATTCAAAATGTTCAGGAATTTTTCCTTAATATAGTAAAAAATAAAAACCGCAGTGGTGATTAAATACCACCAAAAGAAAGCTCCCTCTGTCCCCAAAAATGGTATACAATTAATTTCAGTACAGCGTTGCATGACAGAATAAATGTCAGTCAAAGTACCGCAGCGCTGAATACTGAAAAATGGCCTGGCCAGGAAGGGGGTGTAAACACCTAGTCACCAAGTGGTTAAAGCGGACCTCCAGGAATATATAAAAGACACAAATGAATTCAAAGAGATGTCTGTGAAGGAATTACTTACACAAGTATATATAATTTAAACAAAACATTGATAAAAGTGATGGCTTTGTTAAACATTAAAATGTTTCTTACATTTGCATCACTGGGTAAAAATCAGCCTGAATTCTTCTCATCATCCTAAAAGCCCACCAAGACTCTTCAAGCCCAGATCAAGATTTAGATTGATGTTGCACTAAAATATGCAAACAATATTACTTTTATACATGGTAGGTATGTGTGCGTAAAAAGTGCATATTCCTTACTTTTTCTGTTTATTTGAAAACTGACAAACTCATTTTATTTAGACATAAGCTTGTTTTGATTTAGCTTAAAGTCAGTTTTAATGAATAATGGCATCAAAGTCGCATACAAGGTCTCATACTCACTAAAGCAACGGTCAAATAGAAAAAAACAGCAGAAATTACCCTCATAGCTGTTGCTGAGGATATATAAATGATATTTCCAAGAGACAACATTTTTTTATCAATAGTCTGCTAATATAATGTAGGGATCTACCTACCCAAATAACACCCCTGTAATAAAGCAGTGTTATTTGGGTTTTCAAATTAGTTATTACTTTCCGCCAGTAGGGTGTGCTCATGAGTTGTCCATGTGCTTCATTCACCAGGCTTTGCTGTGACAGAGTACTTTGCTGGAAAAGTATCATTCTGACAGTGGTTCTGTGTTAGGCAATCAGTGCAGTAAACATCATAGTAGGAGAGATTGGCTATAGCAAAACCCATGAGCATGCTCAGAACTGGGTTAGACTTGTTTCTGCCACTCCCCTGTTAGGTGGTTGGTGCTCAGGTACTTGGCTGGTTGCCCAGGCCTGAGGGCTAGGCCCTCAAGGCCTAACCTCACTGAATGCCATGTGCCATCTGATTTTGCTGGATCCACTACAGGGACCTAACCTATGTTACCAGAGGTCATGGGGACACTGGAGTCACCACTGGTCCAGGTTACAGTCTCTCCTGAAGCAGAGTATACACTGGAACCTCTGTGGGAATGGAGACACTTCTGGCCTATCAAGAGGGAGAAGATGGACCTTCCACTAGGATCTGTATGACTTACTAGAAGTGATTCTAATATATTACCAGCATTTGTGGGTATTCCAGCATATCTACCTATCATCATTATTCCAAGTTCTGCAATAAACGTGTAAAAGGCATCCATAGACTCTCGAGCTCATTACTCCTGCAAGAGGACACATGTGAGGAAATACACCTGGGGACAAGGTTATTTCATCTGGGGGTCCCACTTGTGCACCACAAGGCCCAGTTGAGTGGAGGCACTGCCATCACAAATTGATTACAGCCCTTGACTCCCACTTAGCGGAGGCTCAGGACTTCTGAGTTACCCACATGTTGGCAGCGGTTGTTGATCGGAGACGGTCATCTCACATGACCACCCCCGAATCAGGGCTGCAATAACTTAAAACTTGTAGTCTAATGTGGGGCAACTCAGTCTATCTACCAAATACAGTCATAGAGGCTTTGAATAATGGATAAGCCAAGCCCAGCTTTTTGTCCTTGCAACATACCCATCACTTTCAGGCCCATGAAAGACATCCCTAAATCATAGGTCTTACCCACTACATCATGTTATGAAAAACACTGACTTGTATCTACCCTTTAAAAATGAAACATTTATGTTTACTCATTTAACTTCTAAGAGTTTTACAGTACGGACAGCAACTACTTACCAGTACATCAGCCAGGTTAGTAAGTGTCTTTCCCTAAATACAAGAATGTAATTATTTATTATAGAACAGAAAGCAGTGTTTTACACAGTTCATTTGTTTGAATACAACATTGCTTCAAAAGAAGCTATATGAATTGTTTAATTGAGAACAAAAGAATATTATGGCCTTATTAGTAGAAATGTTATAGTAAGCAATCCAAATTTAGAATGCTGGAGGTCTTGCATGTTCAGATGTAATGTACTTCATAATGTAAAGGTTTTGTTGCTGACATTGTAAAACACTCACCTGTGCATAAGTGTAGGCACATATATATAAGTGTAGGCAAAATATATTTCAGTAATCAATAAGTTTAAAGGCTAAAAGTAAAACCCATGTGGCTGACATCCAAAAAAGCCATAAACAATAAGAAAAGGGCATTTAAACAATGTAAAAGTGAAGGAACACTGTCGTCATTCGAAAGCTACAAGGAATATAACAAAATATGTAAAAAGGAAATAAAGCTTGCAAAGATTTAAAACGAACGACAGGTTGCAAAAAAGTGCAAGATTAACCCTAAAAAATTATTTAAATATATTAACAGTAAAAAAATCAGGTCGGAGCATGTTGGCCCCTTAAAAGATAACTCAGAGTTGGTAACTGGGGACAAAGATAAGGCAAATCTATTAAATACCTTCTTCAGCTCTGTGCACACTGAGGAACATGATGTAACTCAAGTCCATAATGGGGATGACAGCGCCATAGCCTCTACTGAACCACAATGGCTGACTATTGATATGGTCCAGAAACAGACAAAATTAAAGGAGAACTATGGGGTTAGAGCTTTTCCCCATAATTCTCCTAAGGGTAACGGAGGACACAAACTAGCGTCCTCCCCTAAGCTCAGTATACCTCGAGCTACAGCTCGCGGTATACTGAGAGGCCACAGCTGAAACCGATCCCGAAACTTATGTCTAGATCCGCCCAGCTGCGTGAGTGACAGCTGGCTCTGCCTATCTAGAGGCAGAGCCAGCTGTACCCGCCCCCTTCCCCGGCCGTTCCGCCAGTCAGCGCTGGTGGATCGGAGCAGGGAGGGGGGAATC
>NW_017309068.1:13406-13933 GCF_000935625.1 Nanorana parkeri | reverse complement strand
GCCTATATTTAAAAAGGGATCAAATTCTTTACCAAGTAAATACAGACCTGTAAGTTTAACTTCAACAGTTGGGAAGATACTTGAAAGTTTGATCAAGGATCACACTTATTTTTGCTTGAACATAATATCATAAGCGATAGTCAGCACGGATTCACAAAAGACAGAAGTTGTGAAACAAACCTACTTTCTTTTTATGAGGAAGTAAGTAATAAATTGGACAGAGGAATGGCTGTGGATATAGTATGCTTGGACTTTGCAAAAGCGTTTGACACAGTTCTCCACATGTATCAGATAAGGTCAGTAGGTATAGAGCATTCCATCTGTGATTGGGTAGAAAACTGTCTTAAAGACCGTATTCAGAGAGTGGTGATCAATGATTCATACCGTATATGCCGGCGTATAAGACCCAAAAACACTGCCCGAAAATCGGGGGTCGTCTTATACGCCGTATATACTGTATGCAGCTTCGGCTACATACAGTATACCACGCTGAGCCAATCACGGCAGGGTTTGTATTCATTAATCTA
>NW_017309068.1:6689-13100 GCF_000935625.1 Nanorana parkeri | reverse complement strand
GCGCTGAGCCAATCACGGCAGGCTTTGTATTAATGAATACAAAGCCTGTATTAATTAATGCAAAGCCTGTCGTGATTGGCTCAGCGCGTTATACTGTATGTAGCTGAAGGACGGAAGATGGAGGACGCTGCGGGGATCGTGGACAAGGTAAGAGACTGTAATCCTGAGTGTGGCTCGGGGTTACCACTTATGATACTGAAAATAAACCCCCAGCCACACTCGGGAATACCGCCATGGAGGTTAGTAAGTGCATTTAAACATTATTTTGGGCTACACTCAACCTATATTTTAGCACAAAAAGTAGCGTGTCGTCTTATACACCGAGTCGTCTTATACGCCGGCAAATACGGTACTCTGAATGGTCTGAGGTTGTTAGTGGTGTTCCCCAAGGTTCAGTGTTGGGCCCCTTACTGTTTACCTATTTATAAATGACATAGAGTTGGGGATTAAAAGTACTATTTCTATGTTTGCAGATTACACCAAGTTATGTAGTGGAATACAGTCCTTACAGGATGTCCAATTTACAAGCAGATCTGAATGCACTGTGTGATTGGGCATCTATTTGGAAAATTAGGTTTAATGTTGATAAATGTAAAGTTCTGCACTTGGGGACTAAAAACATGCATGCGTCATACACTCTAGGGGAGTAGGTTTTTTTTTTTCAACCTGACTAACTATATATAACAAGAGGGAAAAGTAGATGGGCAAAAGGTGTCGTGACATCAGAGGTGGAGAATAGCAACTCGGTGCCATAGTGACTGCAACTGTGGAGACTGTTACTTGCCAACCAGAGTGATCCGCAGTGGCTGGACACATGATCAGCAGTGGCTGGATGAGCAGCCCAGAGACCGCGGGGCCACAACTTTCACATCACCAGGTATCTAGCCACATGGGGAGCCAGATGCAGGTAAAAAACTCAGCCATACAGCCTAACCTGGCACAAGGTTGGGCTGGGGTGGAGTTATTAGATGGGAGTAATGGTGGAGAGAAAGTAGTACATGCATCCAGCCATCGGTCTTTTATAAATATATACATTAAACCTTTATGTTTCCGGCTGTCATGAAGACTGAGCTGTACATATTCATGCTTTATATAGATACAGGTGAAACTCGAATAATTAGAATATCGTGCAAAAGTAATTGCAGTAAGTGCTGCAAAAGGGGTCCAAACCAAGTACTGAGTACATATGCATCCTTGTACTTTTCAGAGGTCCGATATTGTTCTATGTACAATCCTTGTTTTATTGATTGCATGTAATAATCTACTTTTTTGAGGTTGTGGATTTGGGGTTCTTGGGGTTTTCATGAGCTGTAAGCCATAATCATCACAATTATGACAAATCACGGCTTGAACTATCTTGCTTTGCATGTAATGAGTCTATCTCATATATTAGTTTCACCTTTTAAGTTGCATTAGTGAAATAAATGAACTTTGCACGATATTCTAATTATTCGAGTTTCACCTGTATATATTCTGATCATCTAACAGCAGCTGCTTCCACTTAGCCATGACCTTGGTAACCTCGGCTTCTAGCTTTTATTAATGAGTAGGTAAATGTGAAATTTTAAAGGAGAACTATGAGGTGAGTGCTCTTCACTCACCTCATAGTTCTAGCCGACCTGTGACAATGAGACTGTCACAGGTCGGCTCAGTAGATCGGGAGGTGAGTGAACACATACAGGCGTTCGCTCACCTCTCGATCCTATCACAGCTCTCTGCCGTGACAGGGGAGGGACTGGTTTCCCCCCTCCCTGCTCTCATCCGCCAGCGCTGATCGGACGGGGAGGGGGCGGGTACAGCTTGCTCTGCCTCTAGCTAGGCAGAGCCAGCTGTCACTGACGCAGCTGGGCGGATCCAGACATAATTGTCGGGATCCGCTTCAGCTGCGGCGTCTCAGTATAGCGCGAGCAGTAGCTTGCGGTATACTGCGGCATCTCAGTATATCGCGAGCTGTAGCTCGCGGTATACTGAGCTTAGGGTGATGGGAGGACGCTAGTTTGTTTCCTCCCATTACCCTAAGAAGAAGTATGGGGAAAAGCCTTAACCCCATAGTTCTCCTATAAACTAAAATAGGTGGATCAGTGTGTTTAGACCCACTTCTATGGTCTCTTCTTCTGGTGCTGCGGTGCCTCTGATGATCCATCAAGGGGGAGAAGCTTGAAATCACTTCATTCAAGTCTCTTTTCCATGACAGGTTAGAAGGAGCACCACCAGAAAAATAGAAGTGAGTACAGAAGGGGCTCTTTAATTAACAAAGCAGCACTGGAGAATGAGGCGATTTGAAGCCTCACCTCTGCGGTGGATCAGGAGGGGCACCGTGGTGACAAAAGAAGAGAGCCCAGACGTGTGGGGTGGGGGCATGGGGGTGTGTGGATGGAGAAATTCTCCAAGGGGGGAAGCCACTCTGAGTCTTTGCCCCGGGTGACAGAATGTCTAGCTTCACCACCGCCCACCAAGGATGCCTTCTATCTCCCATTTGTCCTGATGATGGAACCCTTAGCCCAACTAATTCAGTCAGACCCTAATATTTACAGACTCACCATAGGCAACATGTCCAATAAAATTGGCATATTCACACATGAGATTATAGATTATCCTCATACTCACACAACCACTATCTTCCCTCCCGGCAGCCCAGAGTTTGCTCCTTCACTTTAGAGAGATTTCTTACTAAAAAATTAATGAGAACAAATCCCAAATTCTAGGTCTCCATATTCCTTAATCTCTCTCAAATCCCGTCTACAATCCTATTTCTATTTCTCATGGGCATCCTCTTCGATACTATATCTGGGCATCCAACTTCCTATAACCTCTTCAAAAATGTATGACTTCAATTACAAGCCACTTCTCCAAACTATACCTGTGGAACTCCACAACCTCTCCTAATTGAACCTATTTGTTTCCGGTAAAATAGCATCTTTCCAAATGATAGTTCTCTCTAAAATACTATATACATTCAGAATGATTCTGATAATCCCTTCCCTCTCATTCTTTTCCAACTTACAAAAACAGGTCCTATACTACATATGGAATTGGGAAAAAGCGAGATGTGCAGCCGATCTGCTCCACAAGCATAAAATGGCAGAAGGATTGATGTTACCAAAACTTTCTCACTAGTACCGTACTACCATACTGCAACCCATATAATAAAATATAACAATGCCCAGTATCACATTTTTTACCTGTCCTGTAAAAATTAGCTCACTCCTTCTTACTGTACATTATGAATACTCTACCTATTTAGATCCCCCACAATAAGGACCTGAAGTACTTTTGTTCTATTGTTTTTGTTTATTGTTGTTTTCTTGCTAATACTGATATCTACTTGCACTGATTTTAGATTTTAAAGCCACATTCCATAACTCTGTTATTATTGTTGTCTAAGCGTCTAAGAAGCGGTACTTTACAGTGTAATACTTATATGCTTATATACTTATATACCCGCATTCCATTTCTGTATCCCAACTTCTGTTATACATTCTGTTTTGTTCAATTGTTCTACTATTTTAAAAATCTTTACTAAAGAAAAAAAATAAGGATAGGCCTGGAGCATTTCTATGGTTTCTAAGAACACCACCTTATATTAAGAAGTATATGATAACTTCATGATAAAAAAAATACATTAGAGGAACACTGAAGTACAGTAAGAAAAATGTGATATAAACATCTTAATAGTTTAAAATAAATTTGGAATAAGAGTCCATCACCCTTTAATGATGGTAATGTGGTCATTTGTTTAAAAGTTTAGAAACCATATGATTATAGCATTTAAACAAATGAGGACTTATACTGTATATTATGTAGAAACAGTTTGCACTAAACATAGCTCCTACTGTGCAGATGTTAAAAGACATCTAGTGGTGAAAATCCATATCTCAGGCATTTTAACTGCAATAAAGATAATTCTCTTGTTTATATGAATTTCTTCACTCATGCTTATCCCTTGTGTTGTTAAGCGAGCATTTATATGATCTGCTATATTGAATGTTAAAAAAAGAAAACTTTATTGTTGTTTTCTTGCTAATACTGATATCTACTTGCACTGATTTTAGATTTTAAAGCCACATTCCATAACTCTGTTATTATTGTTGTCTAAGCGTCCTAGAAGCGGTACTTTACAGTGTAATACTTATATGCTTATATACTTATATACCCGCATTCCATTTCTGTATCCCAACTTCTGTTATACATTCTGTTTTGTTCAATTGTTCTACTATTTTAAAAATCTATAAGGTGGTGTTCTTTCTATGGTTTCTAAGAACACCACCTTATATTAAGAAGTATATGATAACTTCATGATAAAAAAAATACATTAGAGGAACACTGAAGTACAGTAAGAAAAATGTGATATAAACATCTTAATAGTTTAAAATAAATTTGGAATAAGAGTCCATCACCCTTTAATGATGGTAATGTGGTCATTTGTTTAAAAGTTTAGAAACCATATGATTATAGCATTTAAACAAATGAGGACTTATACTGTATATTATGTAGAAACAGTTTGCACTAAACATAGCTCCTACTGTGCAGATGTTAAAAGACATCTAGTGGTGAAAATCCATATCTCAGGCATTTTAACTGCAATAAAGATAATTCTCTTGTTTATATGAATTTCTTCACTCATGCTTATCCCTTGTGTTGTTAACGAGCATTTATATGATCTGCTATATTGAATGTTAAAAAAAGAAAACTTTTATACTCTTTTATTTGATCACCCTAAGCTTAAGAGGGTGTTTTTTGTCCACTATAATAACCTCAAACACCTTACCGCTCTACACAACTAAACCTTCTGAAGTATTCAGGGGCCATAATATATAACATATACATTTACTGCTGTGATTTGTTTTTGCTCACCCCTATAATAAGCAATACACCTCTTTTTGTAGAACCTTTTTCGGAAAAAAAAAACTCCAACTCTTTTATTTTTTTTCAAGGTTTATTGAAAATATTGAAATAATAGGATTGAAACAAATATAAATACTTGATATTAACATATAAAAACTGGAAAGGGATCAAGGAAAAGGGGCAATGTTTTAATATGAGAAACATACTTCAAAGCATTTCCCTATATTTAAAAAATACTTTTGTGCTTCATGGTTTCATGCTACAAACTTTGGATAATTCAGACCCCTTACTATAAAAAGGTTAGTTCACATCATCCATATTATCAATGTTCTTTAGCTATGATAGGGAAGTGTTGCTGATAATGATAAAGTGCATATGGAGAGATTAATGTAGGGTATGTAGGAGGCACTTGCAGGTCTCTTACGGTAAATGTAAAGCCCTACTGAATGTCCTGTAGGTGATCAAATGCAGTGTATCTGATAAAATTGGGGGGTCAGGTTTGGCTTTTTATCCTTTTTTGTTGCTGTTTATTTTTAAGCTGCTGATCTCCTGCAGATTCTTTACAGCCCTTTCCTACCCAGATGAATTACACTGATGCCAGTCTGCAAGTGTTTTTTCACATATTATATCCTAATTGTTGCTAACTGCAATTGTTTTGACGGCAGTTGGGCCAGAGATTGGAGGTGCATACCAGCAATCAGAGTTGCAGTAATGTCATTATAGGTGAACAGCAGTTGGGCTAGAAATGTAGGAGCAAACCAGCATTCAGAGTTGCAGAAATGCAGTAATGTGATTACAGGCAGACGACAGTTGGGCCAGAGATTGGAGGTGCATACCAGTGTAGCACCTTGCTAAAAAGGAGTGCTAGATCATATATACAGTATAGTCTATGTTCAGTTCAACTGTGACAGAACAATCTGTGAAGCTGTGTCTGCCTGTGGGTGGGTGTGTTACCACACAGGGCAGAACAGCCAATGAGGATTGCTTTGGGCATTTATGTCTCCCAGCCAATCACTGCAGGACAGTAACAGTGATGCATGCTGGGAGAGGATATAAATGCTGAGTGTGGCTGATGCAACAGTCTCTTCCTTCCCCGCCCAAGGGCCCTCCTGGCCTGGGGCAGGATGCTTGCTGCTGAAGAGACAGAATGGACTAGGCCCAAGCCTGGGGCCTAGGCCTGGACACTGGGGCCTGAGCCTGGAGGCCCAGTGGTCAGCCACTCATGTCTGAAGTTGAACCTGAACAAGACCCTTGACAGTACTGCTTGCCAGAAGTTCTCCACACAGATTGCCTGTATGGCTTAAAGGTCCAAGTCTGTGGTGGCAGCAGTTACTTTGCTCTGTTTCAAGTACAAGGAGTCTACCTTCATGCTGGATGTGCCTGACCCTCTTCCCTCTCTCCCTGGAGTTACAGCAATAAAGAGAATCATCTTGGAGGTATTGTCTGGACTTCAATCTGTCGGTAACCACTGGAAGTGGTAAGTGCTATTGGGGCAGCCATGTGTTTTAATAATCCCTAGACAGGCTATGGAAGACCCGATCATTTCAGCGGCTCCTTCGGGGGTGA
>NW_017309068.1:0-3868 GCF_000935625.1 Nanorana parkeri | reverse complement strand
GAATATTCATGTGTATGTTATATGAATATAATTTATTTATTTGAATCACTTATATTTATTATATTTATTTATTAGAATTATCTTATATTTATATTTAATTAATTTTAGGGTTTATGATATTCAACACATTATATGTTGCGGGCGCTGCATAATTTGTAAGTTACACAATGTATATTACCTGGGCAGTTTTTGCTAACCTGAGGGATACATTTACCTTCCCCGCCTCCTCTTCAAAGTGCAGCCTGTACTCTAGAAGTGGAACACCGTTGTTCTGTTTGTTTGGCCATTGTAACAGCCTCAAAATGGCCATATTACCTGAATTCCTCTATTTATTTCGGTATTTATCCATTTAATTTTCCACCATCTTGCCTGAGAAGAGTCAGATCCATGTTTTCTAAATTGTATGAGTTAACAAATGGAGGTAACAAATGACCCAGACTTATAACTAATCTTTTACTCTTCCCAAAGCCCACAGAGGCATTGCTCTACTCGACATTTCTAAATACAACACAGCCTGCCACTTGGTCCTATTGGTGGACTGGGGCAGACATGGAAACTCCACTTGTATGGCCATTTCCAATTTTCCTTGAGTAGATGTCCATGGTGCTACCCACAAACCATCCAATACATGGCAATCTTGAGTTTGAGCTGGGTTCTAAAGATGGACATTGCTTTTGAAAGAATGCTTTCATGTGTCCCATTTCATTCTTTAGAGACAATGTCCCTTCCTTTACACGCTAACCATCTCTACAGATTATTTTGATCAATATTGATGGAAAATCTTATAACACTTTCTTCCTTCCCTACCACTCCCTGCGTCCTTTCATTAATGCATCCTTCTCAAGGCCCCCCATTAACTTTGAATCACTATGTACAGACTCAATATGTAATGACCTGATCCTGCTACATCACTCCCTTTTCCATTTTGTCCACATATCTCTCAGAACCAAAAGCAGGACAAATGTTACCATATTTTAAGCAATGGGAAAAGCACCTTCAAACAAACCTTTTCATCATAACATTTTCAAAGTTACTTCACTTCACACTGAAATCTTCCATTTCTACTAGGTTTCAAGAAAACAACTTTAAACTCTTGCCCCAATGGTATAGAACCCCAGTAGTCCTCCACAAATTCTACCCAGATGTAACTCCCCATCTCTGACACTGTGGGGTTGATTTACTAACCTTATAAACACGCCACGAACAAGTATACACCTCTGTAGTGTGTTCCCTCCCAGCATGATCTATTGGTGGAATCTAGACACCTTTGTAGTGTGTACACACCCAGCAGGTGTGTTTTGCAAAGCCCTGCATGAATTCCAAGGTGATGTTGTGTAAATTAGCTCTATGGTGTGTTGCTTGCGTTGATGAATGCAGGAATGTAAATGCATGAGCTAACCATTTTTGTCTAAACTGTGAAGCAGCATTATATATGCATCATGTGCATGATTTTTCCATATATGGCGTTAGTGGAAATAAGCTTTTAGAGACTTTTTGGTTGATAAATACGTTTTGCTGTGTGAAAATCACACGCACCTGGTGCGTGCGTGTGTTTAGGTTAGTAAATCACCCCCTGTATCTCGGACAAAGGCTCATCTCTTCTGGGCCTGTCCAAAAATTAGACGCTGTTTGACTAAGGTCAGAGGAATTTACTAAAAATTCACTGACTGTAACCTGACAACCGAGCCCTTTTCCTACAAAAATATCCATTCTTGGTCACCTTCTAAATTCAGCCATATCTTGAATTACATGGAAATAGAGAAATCCCACTCTCCTGTGTAGATTTCAATGTGGCAGTGCAGTATGGAAGATAATGTATTAAACAAATGGAAGACCTCACTCTCTCTTCCCAAAACGCACATGACCCCTACCACATTGTGGGCAAAATAATGTCAGCTGGGTATCTTCCACTGTGTTGTGCTACAGGCCGTAAACCCATGGAAAGGGGTGATTCTATGAGCTAGAATAGCAGCAGCTACAAAGCCAGCAGTTTTGCCAAGTTAGCAATATGAATCTGGTAATTTCCTCAAATCAAAAGGCCCACACTGAGAGCTCTGCTGGTCATCCCCTCATAGCTAGTTTATGGGGCTATGGTGAAATAAGCAGAAGAGCATGAGTAGAAAAATGGTGCATTAGCAGAACACGCAGGCAAATGGCTGCTCAGAGCCACATCAGTACTTTTTGTGCTTTCGATGGCTATATAGAACTGAGATGGAAATCCCTGACTCCAGATGGTGCAGCTCAGCCATTACTTTCCTCTACATAATCTGCTCACCCCTGACTAACGTATGTGTACAGACACTCTACCTTTCACCTTAGGCCTGCATAACATTTCTTTTTTTAGGATTGCCTAAATTAAATGTCAGCTATGACAATAGGGGGGATAAATGTGGTGCTTTGGTGCACACTATTTTACCACACATGCATGCGGGGACTTGCTCCAAACAGTTACGTTGCAGCACTAAAATACAAAAATACCCTAGCAAAAGAAAATACAATGAAACATACAACCATCAAATTTTCTTCCAAAGCCTATGTCCATAGAATTCTACACTTAAGCCAGGGCTGTAGCTAGGGCGAGGTGAAAGACAGCCGGAAGCTCTCTCTCTCCTCACCGCTTGGCCATCCTAAAGTGACAGTACTCCTTCCTCTGCCCCTCCCGCCCCCACCTGCTTTACACCTGGGGGCAGTAGCGACATTTATGGTCAAAGTATATTGTGCAAGACCTGGGGGCATCCGAGTATTGGTAAGAACACTTGCCTTATGAGAAAAGCGGCTGCAAAAGGTGAAGACACTCGCCACTGTTTACCCTGACTAGAGTGTTTGCATCCAGTTCTGACACAAAGAAAACGTTATAAAAAATATGTGTCTAAAAAAAATTATATATTGCTGATAAATAAACAAGGTCAAGGAAATATATTCACTTTCTAAGAGAAATTAAGTAAAAGTAAAGTAGAAGGAATGGGTCTCATAATGCTTGCATACATTTTCTAATAAATAGCAATGTAATTTAAGTCTAGCTAATATGTATGCAAACCAGGTAAAAGTAATAAAGTACTGTAGTCTACATGACTCGTTTTGTGCTTTTTGTGAGAATAGAACATCAAATATCTTTAGGGCGCAAAAACATATCATCATGTACCTGGAGACTGCCAGATGACCCCACTCGGAGCGCCGCCCACCGGAGCAGCAGTGACGCGACGCTCGGCGAGGTAAGTAAGAAGGGGAAAAAAAAACATAGCGCAAGCTTCGGCGCTAGGCTTCGGGGCATTTTGACAAGTACAAGTACTTGTCAAAATGCTCTGTATCGGGCCCGATTCCGATGCTAGCATCGGTATCGGGACATCCCTACTAACTGCAATTGTTTTGCAGTTAGCAACACAAGACACAGTTGCCAGACTTCCGGTTCCGGCGCTTGATGAGGTAACGGCTCTCCCGTCTCCTCCGTCCCGCTGTTCACCCGCTCGACTCGTTCCAACACCTCGCCACATGAACAGACACCTCCGTTCGGCCACATCACCTCCGCTGCCAGATATGGATCGATTCATTTCGCGGCAGACGTCGGCTCGCCGCTCTCTGTCAGACAGCATAGGGGGAGAAAATACTGCAGCCAAAATTGCGCCGGCTGCTGCTGCTGCTGACGAATCCACACACGGTGCCACAGAAAACTCTGAGGGAGAAATGCAGGTACAAGCATCTACATCTGCACAGCCCCTCTACCCCATTGATTACTCTAAATTAGCATCTGAAGTAGCCTCCCACTTGAAACAAGACATCTCAAATATAGTTGCTGAAGCAATTAAACTACATCTGGGTAAAATATCATTCACCATAGATTCTCATCACAAACGGCTGTCATCCATAGAAC
>NW_017309067.1:80269-103923 GCF_000935625.1 Nanorana parkeri | reverse complement strand
TCATCACTTATGTTCATCACATGCATACATAATCCCTATATAAATAATACCCTTTAACACCGACAGATACCTAAAGAATGCTGGAGATGTGGAAGTAAAGAAGGGACTATGCTACATGTATGGTGGGCATGTGAATTGATTAAGCCCTTTTGGGAAATGGTATTTAAGATAGGGAACAGGTTAAAAATGGCCAGAAATACCGGAAGTGGCCTTATTATCAATAATATTTATCAATAATGTGAAATGAATCACATCATGAGAATTAAGAAACTTAAATTAAATCTACAAGATCGAAATAGGGAATTTCTTGGATTTTGGAAACCCTGCATAAAGTTTATAGCTTCAGCAGAAATCTAAGGTTTGATATAAATAAGGTAAATGAGAGAGAAATGGATATCTTGGACAAGTAAAGAAAGGAAAATCTTCCATCTGGTCTGGTTTATTTCTATTTATATTAAGAAAGTGACCTTAAAGCATTAGTTTGTATTGCTTTAGAAAAAATGTGACCTGTCCCTTTAAGATAAAGTATCGGTAATTGGTATCTGCGAGTACTTGATCAAAAGTATCGGTACTCGGTCTTAAAAAAGTGGTATCGGTGCATCCCTAATCATTAGAAAGCAGATGGGTGAAGATGATAATATTGAGGCAGTTAAAAAGATATGAGGATGCAATCTAAAAGGTTTTTTATTATTAATCTTCTTTTAAATGTTTTTTAAAGGTATTAAAATGAGAGATAGAAACATAAGCACAATGTAATGGATTGTGCAATGTAATTATGATATGTATGTTTGTAAAAAAAATAATAGAGATGTTCAACAAAAATGTTTTATTCTTGGAGGCTGCCCATGGGTAATGTCTTTCCAGAAAAGATGTCACCACCTGTAACCCCCATATATAGGGGATAGAGGTATACAGTGACTCCATGTCAATGCCCACTAAAAGGGAGCCTTCATCAACCGTCAATTCTGAAATTTTACACAGTACATCTCCAGTGACTCTCACAAAGGAAGACAGCTGTGACACCATATCCTTTAATAGGGCATACAAATGTTTACCAAAATTCTCCAAATGGCCCCCAACTGCAGAAACGATTGGGCTACTTGGTGGATTATTCCTATTTTTGTGTATCTTTGGGATTATGTAGAATGTAGGGACATTGAACCATTCAACTTGCATGAACTTGAATTCCTTTGATGTCACAAAAACAGCCTCCCTTGCTAGATCTAACTTGAAATTAAAGTCACTCAGTAGTTTTTTGAAAGGGGATTTTCTACTTTCTCATATGTCTGTTCATCCCTAAGGAGACAATTTACTTCTGCTATATACATTGTCAGAATGTTTACTCTGATAAAATAAACAGTTTTCTATTTATGAAAACAAGCAAGGATCTGTAATTATGGAGATTCCCAACTTATTTCCACAAATCAACAAAATAACTTGAGTTCGTTTATTTGCGCTAACTTGATGACAAAATTAGTACAATAATGTGCAAAGATATATATATTTATTAACTAAAAATCAGTGCAGAATAATAATCAAAATATAACTGGTACCAAACAAGAAAATATGGATATGGATCAAAATTTCAATAATATTGATCAACACAGATAATAAGAAAAATAAAACCACAGGATATTATTTAAAATATTAATGAAACAAAACTAAGTAACTCCTGGAATGTAATTAGTAGCTTATCATTAGCTTAACAGAATGTAACAACAAAATATGCAGATTTGACACGTGACTTCTCCCAGCCAACAGATATTCACCAGCTTCAATTTCTATTGCGCATTAACTAACTTGTTATACCATGCACAGAACTGGCTATTAGCCAAGAATATATTTAACAAACTTCCACTAAGTTATTTTTATTTTTTTAGTATACATCACAACTAAACCATTGACTAGAAACTGAAATCAGTTTCAAGAAGATTATACATATATGCATATTTCTCCCAAGGTTCAAAAAGAGACGATTCTTACTGCAGCTAGAATTATTTCAATTCAATCTTGATACTAACAAGGACCAAATGGTCTAGTCAGATATATATGGTTAGTCAATTGTCTAAAGGTAATAGAAATGTATACTTTACCAAAAATTGCACAATCTTTTGTCTAAGATGTCAGCTTTATGTCAGTGTAGGAACAAGGGATGTTCAGGTCCTCTTTGATTCAGTTCCCCTGGTCAGCCCGTCAATCAGCTTCAGATCTCTCCCTTCAGTCTCTATGTATCTCCCCCCTGTATACTTTTCTAACTTTTTATCACCCAAGAATGGGGGCATAATTTGCTTATCTTCACCTATTATGACGCCAGAAGGGCGTTACTTTTCTAAGAACAATCCCTGTAACTACCGGAAGAGGGCAATTTTGGACTAGAAATCATTTTCATTAAAATTCAAATTTTATTCCTTGAGATTGAAGTAATTTGCTGACACAATGGTTAACAAAGTGTTTCACTAATAACTACATAGCAGTATACCCAACCTAATTATATGTACTTAAAACATAAACACAACAAACTAATAATAATTGCTAATATGTTTCAATAAGTATAACTCCGCAGTATTGAAGGCAAAAGGTGGCCCAACGAAGTACTGATGGGGTGGTCATAATAATCTGGGCCGCTCAGTGTATAATGAATATAGGTTGAATATTGTAAGAATATATCTATAAAAGAAAAATATATCAAATTATTAAATTAAGTAAGTATGTAGATGCTTCATGCAATACTAATAATGCAATTGAAATCATTGCTAATACAAATTCTTTCAATAATAATTGTATTTAAGGCAACTTTTATAATGCGCTTTTTTTCCAGTAATGAAGAAAAAAAATCAAAGTCTCTATTGTTCTCTGTAAAAGTTTAGACATAACATGTTATTCTAACACAGTCTAGCTCAAGGCCAGTCCTTATCTTGTTGATGGCTGATGCCCCCACAATTTACCAGCTGGGAATGCCTGGGATAAGGCTCTAAGAAATGCAGAGTTAGAGCTTTTGTCCAGAAATCATAAACTTAAGTTCATATTAGATCTGCTACAATAACAGACAGTAAAAAATGGCTTCCGGGATGCCCATTTTACAATGTGTAGAATAACATGTATAGGCCTTATAGTTTAATTCTTTTTAGCCTCAATAGTTCTGACAACATATCCTCTCGGAGTAAAACCACGTTTCCTCCCTTACCTCTAATCTTGATTATTAAAGCTGGAGTGTTTTTCTTTAATTCCCTCAATGCTCGTCTCTCTGCCACCATTCCTGTAGAGATAGATGCGAAGAAAGAGGTCCCTACCTTGACTGTATGTGGATGTGTTTGTATGTATGAGAGTCCAGGATAACAATTTTTTTCATTTGAATTAATGGTGTTCTATTCAGACATTGATTCATTTTCTTTCCACACCTGACATTTGTGTGCTAGTAGGGGGTTAAGAAATCAGGTGAGGTAAGGGCATAGAAGAAGGCTGGATACCTGTCCTCACCCACGTTCTGACGAAGCCCCGTAGTGGGAGTGGAGAATAACATCAATTAAACTGCCGGATACAAACCTGACACAGGAATGTATACTGGAGATTAATAATTACGATGGATACAAATGCTAATGGCTCATACGATTGAAAAATGCATGTGATCCTCCTAAAGATTGGAGGTTGGGCAAGTACATAATTATTGTGTAGGTGAAATGCAGAATTACTTTTGGCTTACCTTGTGAACTGTGTAGCTGTTGCATACTGGTGCCACTTGAGCAGGAGCAGGTCTCAGCATTGAACAGAAGGTTGGGATTGACTGACATAGAGATACATCGGTGATGATTCCGAGTATTTGGGCGAGTAATCATACTCGCCCAAATGCTTCGATGCCTAGTTCCTACTTCCGGTATCAAGGAGCCAGGCAGCAAGTCATTATACACTGCCCGGCTTCCTGAGTGGCCGGAAGCTGGCTCCATGCTCCCTAGTCACCTGGCTTCCTGATTGGCCGGGAAGCCGGCTTCATGCTTCCTATGCACCTCATGACGAGGGAGCATGGAGCCGGCTGCCCGGCCAATCAGGAAGCCGGGCGCCTCATGCTTACATGGCAACCGGCTTCCCGATTGGCCAAAAAGGTGGGAGTGATAATAATAAATGCAGTGTGGAGGTGAGTAATGTGATGCAGTGTGGAGGTCAGTAATGTGACGCAGTGTGGAGGTCAGTAAGGTGACGCAAGGCGCGAAGGTCAGTAAGGTGACGCAGTGCAGAGGTCAGTAAGGTGACGCAGTGGAGAGGTCAGTAATGTGACGCAGTGGGGAGGTCAGTACGGTGACGCAGTGGGGAGGCCAGTAAGGTGACGCGGTTGGGAGTTCAGTAAGGTGACGCGGTGGGGAGGTCGGTAAGGTGACGAGGTGGGGAGGTCAGTAAGGTGACGCAGCGGGGAGGCCAATAAGGTGACGCAGTGCGGAAGTCAGTAAGGTGACGCAGGGCACGGAATTCAGTAGTGTGATGCAGTGCGAAGGGCAGTAATGTGACGCAGTGCGGAGCTCAGCAATGTGATGCAGCGTGGAGGTCAGTAAGGTGACGCAGCGTGGAGGTCAGTAAGGTGACGCAGCACGGAGGTCAGTAATGTGATGCAGCGTGGAGATCAGTAAGGTGACGCAAGGCGCCGAGGTCAGTAGTGTGACGCAGTGCGGAGGTCAGTAATGTGACACAGTGCGGAGCTCAGTAATGTGACGCAGTGTGGAAGTCAGTAAGGTGGAGGTCAGTAATGTGACGCAGGGCACGGAATTCAGTAGTGTGACGCAGTGCAGAGGTCAGTAATGTGACGCAGAGCGGAGCTCAGTAAGGTGACGCAGCACGGAGGTCAGTAATGTGACGCAGTGCGGAGGTCAGTAATGTGACGCAGTGCGGAGGTCAGTAATGTGACGCAGTGCGGAGGTCAGTTAGGTGACGCAGTGCGGAGGTCAGTTAGGTGACGCAGTGTGGAGGTCAGCGGTGTAAGAAAAGGGACTTACAGTGGTGAAGTGCTCTGTCCTCATGCCCTCTTTTTCCTCTCCATGTGGTGGATCCGGGGGGGGGCAACGGAGGAAGCATCCATGTCTGCTTCATGCCCCCAGAATTTACTGAAAAAAATTTGACAGCTAGTCAAAGAGGTTAATAAAGGATCTGGACAGGCAATTCAGTTGCAAAAAATATTAATTTATTAGAAAGAAATCATTAATAGAACATAGCCATTATTTCACTCACTGAAATTAAAAACATTGAAGCATGACATTCAATTTTTGATCTTCTAATAAGCAGTTTGATCAGATAAAGTGCTCTCGTATATTTCACGTTTTTGGGACCATCACATATTATGGGGTAGAGGACAAGTCCACTTGTGGTTTGTTATACGTATCTAATTCCCACCACTGAGAGTCTCTGCGCATGGAATATCACCTGCAGTTGTGAGATATTACTTTCCGTTAATTGATTGGGATAAGAAAAGTTTCCTTTTTGTTACCATTTGTGATTCTGTAACTTAAAATTCTCTTTTCCATTGCTTTGGATTTTGTGGTTTAGTATTCATGTTCATATTCATTTAGTATTCATATACGATGCCGCAATGAGAGACAGCCTATTGGATAGAGCAGTGGTGGCGAACCTATGGCAAGCGTGCCAAAGCGGGCACACGAGCCCAGGTTCGTATTAACATAGGGGCCACCCCTGAAAATAGATCCGACCATCCCGGATCGCCTCAGTATGCGATCCAGGCCAGTCACAATCAGGCAGCGGTGGCCTCTAAACAGGCATATTAGATGGCCGCTTGCTCCTCGCTAATATGCCTGTTTAGAGGCCGCTACTGCCTGATTGTGACTGGCATGGATCGCATACCGAGGCAATCCATGACAATTTGATCTATTTCAATTAGAGAGCTGCACAGCCCCCTGAGAGCCGCACAGACTTCCTAAGAGCTGTACAGCCCCCCATGAGAGCACTCAGACCGCGTGAGAGCCCCGCAGACCCCCTGAGTGCCACAAAGCCCTCCCCTCTACATATTAGGCCTTTGGGGTTTAAGTAAAATTACTTCAAATCCCCAAACATTATATATTTCCTGAAAGCCAAGACCCCGTAGAATAAAATGGTGGCAGTTGCAAATTTTTATGTTGCACGATATTACCGCAACTTATCAAACCCAACAATTTTGTGAAAAATGCCATTAACCACTTCAAGACCACGTGTTTAGACCCCCTTCCTGGCCAGGCCATTTTTCAGTATTCAGCGCTGCGGTACTTTGACTGACGTTTATTCCGTCATGCAACGCTGTACTGAAATGAATTTTATACCATTTTTTTGGGGACAGATAGAGCTTTCTTTTGGTGGTATTTTGTTGATCGCACCGGACCGCACTGCAGGCACAATGTGCCTTGTGATCCCGTGCGGGCAATCACATTGCGGCCGGAGGGCGTGGCTACGGTGCCATTCACTTCATTGGCCCGCTACGCCCCCTCCAGCCCGGCAAAAAAGTGAGCCGGCTGCAATGCGATGCAGTGCGTTACGGCCAGAATCGGACCGGAACGCACTGCATATGGTGTGAACTAACCCGAATGGAAAATCAGATCAGTGGATTTAGCAGTTAAGTTTTCAGTGCTGGAGTATGAGGTTTGTCATCTGTGGTGTTCTGCTAAGCAGATTACTGTTATCAAGCCCTAATGCTAATAGGTGTTGACTTAGTATGGATGACTCCTAGGAGCTGCAATGCATCCATCTTGCCTTGGACCCTGTTAAAATGCACTTGTAGTTTTTAAGCATATGTTGTACATACTGTATGTTGCAGTAAAGGAGAGTTTAAAAAGTAGAAAATGCATTGTATTTTTTGCCCCATTTATAAAGGGTGCTTTAGGGGGGCAGAGATGCACCAATACCTTTTTTCCAGACCGGTTACGAGTATCGATACTTTCCCTCAAGTACTCACCGATACCAATTACCAATCCTTTTTTTGTGTCACTTGACAGACTAATGATTCCTGGTGCAGGTGATCGTAACGCAGAGAGCCGGTTGGCTTGCGTTCCAGAGGCCGAACGCTCTGGAACGCGGACTTTGTGGTGTGAACCCATTTACACGCATTTATGATCTTTTGGAATAATTTTCATCCAACTTTTTTGGCTGCCTTACAGTCAAAAAGCCATACCACTGATGTGGAAACAAGCCTAAGTGACTCAACTATGCATGAAAACATAGGAACTGGGGTGCAGAAAAATGGCAGCAGGTGCCCTGGACTGATTAGTCAAAATTGGAAATATTTGGCTGTAGCAGAATGCAGTTTGTTCGCCGAAGGGCTGGAGAGTGGTACAATAAGGAGTGTCTGAAGCTGGGTGGAGAATCCTTGTAAGTCTGGGGCTGCATTTCTGCCAATAAAGTTGGCGATTTGGTCAGGATCACTGGTGTCCTCAATGCTGAGAAATACAAGCAGGTACTTATCCATCATGCCATACCATCAGGGAGGCATGTGATTGGCCCCAAATTTATTCTGCAGTAGGACAATGACCCCAAACATACAGGTGAAACTCGAATAATTAGAATATCGTGCAAAGTTCATTTACTTCACTAATGCAACTTAAAAGGTGAAACTAATATATGAGATAGACTCATTACATGCAAAGCAAGATAATTCAAGCCGTGATTTGTCATAATTGTGATGATTATGACTTACAGCTCATGAAAACCCCAAGAACCCCAAATCCACAACCTCAAAAAAGTAGATTATTACATGCAATCAATAAAACAAGGATTGTACATAGAACAATATCGGACCTCTGAAAAGTACAAGCATGCATATGTACTCAGTACTTGGTTTGGGCCCCTTTTGCAGCACTTACTGCAATTACTTTTGCACGATATTCTAATTATTCGAGTTTCACATGTACAGCCAATGTCATTAAGAACTATCTTTAGCATAAAGAAGAACAAGGAGTGCTTGAAGTTATGGTTTGGCCCCCACAAAGCCCTAAACTCAACATCGAGTCTGTCTGGGATTACATAAAGAGAAAAAAGGATTTGAGGCAACCTACATACACAGAAGATCTGTGGTTAGTTCCCCAAGATATTTGGAACAACCTATCTGCCGAGTTCCTTCAAATACTGTATGCAAGTGTACCTAGAAGAATTAATGTTGTTTTGAATGAAAACGGGTGGTCACCCCAAATATTGATTTGATTTGGATTTTTCTTCTGTTCATTTACTTTCCATTTTGTTAATTCATAAAAATAAACTATTAACACTTTTTTATTTCTGAAAGCATTCTTACATTTCAGCATTTTTTCAAACCTGCTTAAAACTTTTGCACAGTACTGTACATGTTTCTCTAAAACACTCAACCCTTTATCACAAATAGATTTAGCTTTGGGTACATCAGATATACATCCATATATAAAATATGTAGAGATTTTACCAAGAAGTATCGTGGATCATTCTCCTTTATTAGTACAGGTTGGATTGGGTAAGACTGGGAACTCCAGATATTGGCGACTTAACCCATTTTGGCTTACGTATTGACCTACCCTGAGTCACGGTGACTTAGATGGCCACTCTGTAAGGGAGCTTCGCTATCTGGAGCCCACTAAGCGATGATTACCAGCACTGTGAAGGACCTTTTAGCCTCCTTACTCACCCTGTTTGCCTCTTTATACATCTGCCGTCATGCCTAAAAAGGGGGAAACACCGCAATCCTCCACAGGAGCTAACTGATTTCTACCCTGCAGTTTGACAGAAGATATCCAAGATGGCACAACTCCATTGGTCCGTCTTCACACAGGACACCTGCTAGCTCTGGACGCCCGATTCCGGAACGATCAATGCACCAAAACTCCCCAGGTAAGGAAACTACACTCTTTCAGGACATGGGTGAGTCATCTCCATCCGACTCCCCTACCACCCACAGTCTTGGGGCGGGCGCATGCGCAGTTGCGATTCTCGGCCGGGAGAAGAGCAGAGACGCAAGGTAAGTCTATGGACGCGTGCACCCGCATGCAGACACCGCTGGATCGGAGGAACAGAGCAGTCAACGCTGGATCGGAGAACAGCCGCACTGCTGGAGGGACAGATGAAAACATCAGGAAAGAAGATCGGAATAAGAGACATCATTTAAGGTAAGTGGGGGGGAGGAAAACATTATTTTGACTTTAATGTCACTTTAAACTCTGTTAATAATACTGAAGGGCTTAATAAACGATTACCTTCACATCTGCTATCCACCACTCTCCTCCAAAATTCCCCTCACATAAATCTCCAGGTCCTGATGGCTATTCTAAGGAATCTTATAAGAGTTTCAAGCACATCTTAGCTCCACACCTCCTTGAAATTTTCAACCAAACACTGACCTTAGGTGCTTTTCCAAAGGAAATGCTTCAGGCTATTATAGTTACCATGCCTAAGCCTTGTAAAGATGTAAAAATCTATTCCAAAATATTATCTAGCATGCTTTTACATATTCATATTATCTAGCATGCTTTTACATAGTCCCCCGACTAAGTTGGCTTTGTACATGGTTGCCAGTCCCTCTCTACTCCTCTCACTAGATGCAGAAAAGGCATTTGACAGAATACATTGGGACTTCTTAAAAGCTGTTCTATTCAAATGTGGTTTCACGGGCCCTATTTTGGAAGCTGTTTTAGCTGTATATTCCACTTCTAATGCAAAAGTGCTTACTTCTGGTCACCTTTCCAATGAGTTGTCAACTTCCAACGGCGCCCGCCAAGGTTGCCCCCTTTCACCCATCATTTTTGTTTTGATAATGGAACCACTCAATCTTTTCTCCACCAATTTTAGGTGGTGACCTCTAGTCTTTTTTAGGAAGTTTAGAGTAAAACATTTATTGCCGATGTTGCCATCACCACTAAACATTTTGTACATCAAAATCATGTCCCCTCCTAATTGCCTCACTTCGCGTGTGAACACGTTTAAATATAGCAACCTTGCCTCATAGCTTTGATCCTCCAGCCCCTTAATTAGTTTTGTTGCTCTTCTCTGGACTCTCTCCAGCTCAAGGACAAACCTTCTGTGAACTGGTGACCAAAACTGAACCGCATACTCAAGATGAGGCCGAACGAGTGATCTATAAAGTGGCAAAATGATTGCTTTGTCTCTACAGTACATTCCCTTTTTAATACAAGACAGTACTCTGCTAACTTTGTTTGCCGCAGCCTGGCATTGTTTTCTAGTATTCAATCTGTGGTCTACTATGACCCCCACACTTTGTTCACTTTCTGACTTCCCTAGTGGAGTCCCCATTAATGTGATTCTGCTTGCCTGTTTTTAACTACAAAATGAGGTACTTTGCCTTTTTCAACATTAAACCTCATCTGCCATATAGTTGCCCACACCCCTATTTTATTTATGGCCTCCTGTCTAAGCCTGTGTTCATTACCCTCCCAATTTTAGTATCATCTGCAAACACAGAAATATGACTATTCACACTTTCCTCAATATCATTATTAAGCAGGATAAACAGTATTGGGCCTAGCACAGAACCCTGTGTTATCAATACTTTCTGGACGAGTTCCTGTAGCCAGTTCTCTATCCATGTACACACATTTTTATCTTTGCCCATAGATTTCAGCTTGTGTATTAAGCGTTTTTGTGGTACTGTGTCAAATGCCTTTGCAAAATCCAGGTACACTACATCCATTGGCTTTCCTCTATCCACATCTCTACTAACCTCTTTATAGAATGTTAGTAGGTTGGTCTGACAAGAACGGTCCTTCATAAATCCATGCTGATAATCACTTATTATACCTTTTGTCACAAACAAAATCCCCTAAATAGTCCTTTATCCTTCCCTCAAACAGTTTGCAAACTATTGATGATACACTGATTGGCATGTAGTTCCCAGGTTGGCATCTTGAACTTTTTTAAATATTGGTGCTACCGTAGCTTTACGCCAATCACTTGGTACCCTTCCAGTCATATGGAGTCCTTGAAAATGAGGAATAACGGTCTTGTTATAACATGGCTGAGCTCTTTAAGTACCCTAGGGTGCAGGTTATCTGGTCCTAATTATTTTTTTGCATTACGTTTTTCTAGTCTTTGTGGAACCCCGCCTATCGTCAACCACTGCAGTATCTTCCGCACTAAGCTACTCACATTCTTATCTCCATCAAACCTGTCTATTTCCACCAATATCTGTCTCTCATGTCCCTTCATCCTGCTCTCATCCTTACTGGAACAGTCACTCCCCCTGCGGATAGAGGAAGTGTCTTGCTCCAGCAATGCCACCCCTGAACTAATATCCCCAATATCCTGCAACCTGGCATATTTATTGCCGTGTATCATCTCATCACCTATTCGTAATGCTGAAAGTGGCCCCAGTTACCATATCCTCACCCTTCCCAACTATACAAACTACTCTTTCAATTTGGAAGTCTTTACCTCTATCTTCTTATTGCTCCAAATCCCTTCACAATTTCCTTACTCCGTTAGGATTGATAGAATAATGTATACCCCAATGTTAGTGCACAGGTGAAATTCAGGAATTGTCTATATACAAGACCTAAACACACAGGATACTCTTAAATTTGTGCAAGCACTACATGACCAATTCCATCTCCCGTTGGGAGAATCCTTTCGATACTTACATATAACCCATTTCCTAAGTTCCCACCAATTACTACTGGCTATCCCTATAGATGCCACTCTCCACACATTTCTGTCCAACTCTACTTCCACCAAAAAAGGAATTTCTTTGTTCTACAGTCTCTTGGGTCTTCATCTTACCTTTCAAAAAACCCTGCCTATGTTAAAATGGGAACAAGAAATTGGCGACTCCTTTTCAGAAACACAATGAGAAGAGGCACCTAAATTATCTCATAAAGCTACCCATTGCTCTAACCACTGGGAAATCCTTCAAAAAGTTATTCGCAGGTGGTACCACACTCTCTGTAAATTATCAAAATTTTCTAGCTACAATTCATCACTTTGCTGGAGACTTTCTGCGGAAATATTTTCGCATTGCAAGTCCCTCAGCGTGTTTTGGAATGGAGTCTTCAGAGTCATCTCGCAATTCACCCCATCACCCCTCTCCCCCTGCCTTGAACTCGCTTTATTACACATTACTAGGGATGTTAAAAACAGCGCAAGCTTTGGCGCTAGGCATCGGGGCATTTTGACAAGTACAAGTACTTGTCAAAATGCTTTGTGTCGAGCCCGATTCTGATGCTAGCATCGGTATCGGGACATCCCTACACATTACCATTGAAAATCTCTCACCTGAAACTCACACTATTATTTTTCATGTTTTATATGCAGCTAAACTTATGATTACTCGTAAATTTCTCCAACCGACCCCGTCCAGCCAATCCCCTGTAACGGCAGAGAGCTGTGACAGGATCGAGAAGTGAGCGAACGCCTGTATGTGTTCGCTCACTTCCCGATCTACTGAGCCGACCTGTGACAGTCTCATTGTTACAGGTCGGCTAGAACTATGAGGTGAGTGAAAAGCACTCACCTCATAGTTCTCCTTTTAAGAAACAATTGTTTCTTAGAGGAGGCACTTGGGAAACTCTTAGCACACCTAACGAGTACTTAGTCTTCTAGTTTGTATATTGGTGTGCTACGCAATAGTTCCGGAGGGGAATGCACTAATACATCAGAAATGTTAAATATTTTTTGAAGTATTAGAAATTTTATTAAAAAAGAAAAAAAGTCATACAAAAACATAACTATTAAAGGCAAACAATGTACAGTAAAAAAGAGCAAAAAAACATTGTAACAAATAATGAGGTATAACAGGCATGGTATCATATAACTATGAAGTAGGTACGAAGGAACCCAAGAAGAGACCTATAATTCGGTATATGCCCAAAGTTGTTAACCATACGTATAGTGTAGATGAGGGTAACATAAAGGGCAGAGAGCAACAATGAGGCACAAGGAGAGCACGGAGGCAACAGAACCCATACCACGGACTGAAGGATAGGACTCCCCGTACCTATTCAAACCCTACCAGGGAAATATAAAGATAGGAAGGAAAGAAAAATTAAAAGAAGGAAATAGAAGACAGATAGAGAAAGGGATAGAGAACAGAGAAAGAGAGGATGCCAAAAGTCAATTAGGCATAGAGAAAAAAAACTGAGCGATGGAGAGAAAATGAAGAGTGGGGTAGAACAGTCTAGATCAGCAGCTCAAACAGCTCTTTCTGCACACCTGTACTACTCCAACTCTTCCACAGGTTCTGTGGAGTTTCCTGTGTTTTTCTAGCCACTTCCTCCTGTCTGACAGGCAACACTCTGTTTCCCCTTAAAGGGACCACAACCCAAATAGAGGGGACACATACCGACTGGGATCCCTCAATTATCAGCACAGCCTCCCTGGTCCCGGAATCGCGCTCCGAACAGCGGCACATATCTCCAGCAGGGCACAGCCATGACCCAAAAAAAGAAAGAGGGCCGCCGCCCCTGCAAATTGACGGAGTTTTTCTGTCATCCTGAGCCGCGGCGAAACCAAGATGGCGGCCGCGCGGCTGTGCAGTCCAACCCGGCCCAGCGTGGCTGGCGAGCAACCACACCTCGATAACGCTCTCCAGTGGGACACAGCACTGACAGCGGGGTCCTCACCCCCTCCCGGCTGAGTATCCACCATGTCACCAGCCTCTTCACAGGCCCCCAGCCCTGCTGTGACTCACGGCCTGAGCTCCAAGGCCCCAGATGCAAGGGAGGAGGTAAGCTCTCTGTCTCCCTCTGCTGAAGACACAAGGGAACCGGACAATTCGTTCAATGGCTTTCCTACATGCAATCAACCACTTTCAGACACCACACTTAGACATGCTCATTTCTTTGCGTAGTGCCATACATTCAGACATGGTGTCACTTATCCAAGACCTACGCTCAGAAGTCACTAGTGTGGGCAATAGGGTGGACCACATGGAAAACAAAATGGAAGAATATGTGACTACTATCAATGAGGTCATCGACTTTCATGACCATGTATCTGATGAGGTCCTATGGCTGAAATCTAAAGTAGTGGATCTGGAAGACCGCTCTCATCGCAACAACGTAAAGATAAGAGGGATTCCTGAGTCGGTCCCCCAACACCAACTACCGCTGTTTGTGCGAGACCTGATATCCACATTGCTTCCGGAAGTCCCTACTATCGAGCTTGTGATCGACCAGGATTCACCATTTAGCAAAGCCCGCTTTTTTACCCGACCAAGTTCTCTGTGACACCATCTTCCGGGTCCATTTCTTCCACATCAAAGAGCGTCTTATGGCCACAGTGTGCTCCTCTCTTCCGGAACAATACGCACATCTAAAATTCTACCCGGACTTATCTCAACACACCCTGAATCATCGCAGACACCTTACACCCATCACCAGAGCCCTGAGGAAAAACGATATTCCCTATCGATGGGGGTCCTACTAAAATCCTTGTGACTATCAAAGGGACAGCTTACTCCATATAGTCCATGGATGAGGGTCTGAAGATTCTTCGCCTCTGGAACATACAACATGAAGATCCTCCTCAGAAGCCTTCTTCATCAAATCAACAACGCATCTCTCCAGGAATGGCACAGATCAAGACCAGGAGGGAATCGTGTCACATAAGATACAGTGTCTAAATATCTTTTTCTATCTCTTGTCATTGAGAGGTGAGGGACTCGATGCTGCCGATACATGTTTGTGCCCCAATTACATGGTGCTTATTGTGTTTATTTTGACATTAATTCGCAAAGTTTTGCATTATATTTGTTTTTGTTGTTCGTGATGTTTTTTCTCTGAGCTACCACCACAAATGCTTGATTATTCTGCCACCAGGGGGACACCCCGATTTTGTCTGCCATAACTGTCCTCCCTTGGCGATATACTCAGTTGTACGAGATGACAACTTCTTGTATTGCCTCGGGGTCGACCTTCACCTATGCCATGTAGCAGCCCTTCATCTAAGACCCCTCTTGATAGAATGGCCCTGAAAATCTTATCCCTGAACGTCAAGGGTCTGAACCACCTGGCCAAACGGTCATTGACATGGAGAGAGGCCTTAAAAACTAATTCTGACATCCTATGCGTCCAGGAAACGCATTTCAGTGAAGGCTACACTCCCAGATGTACCCACAGATCTTTCCCTCGCGTTTTTACGTCTGGTAAGAAAAAGCGGGGTATCCTGATTGCTATACGTGATACAGATACAGACCTCAATTATAGATACCATGGGTCGCTATGTTATTTTGGTGGGAACGATTGACAATGTTATGTATACATTAGTGAATGTTTACGTGCCTAATTCTCACCAATTGCGCTTTCTAAGCAGACTCGTTGGCAGGGTGGCCAAAGTCCAATTGGGGCATGTTATATACTGTGGCGCTTTCAATTTGATTGTAGATCCCGCCATGGATTGCACCACCCCCCAAGTTAGATCCCCCTACACTTCACTATACTCATTTATGGCAAGGGAAAATCTGTACAATGTCTGGCATTGCCACCATGCCAACGAAAGGGATTTTACTTTCCACTCCTCCAGTACACAATTCTTACTCCCGTATAGACATATTTTTGGTGTCCCTGCCCCTCCTTCAGAGGGCAGTGCAATCGTCTATACACAACATTACGTGGTCGGATCACGCCCCAATCACCCTACACATCTCTTCTTCCACTGGGGGTTCTGGCACGTGCATATGGAGAGACGATGTCTTTCTATTCCAAAGGCCGGAGTTTGTGGCCACCTTGTCGACCCCCCTTTCTGAATTATTTGAGGTTAATGTAGGGACGGTAGAGGACCCCTCGGTCCTTTGGAACGCTCATAAGGCTTTTATGCGGGGCATTCTCATCCAAGCTCATCATGCTAAACTCCGGACGGCTAAACTTACCGCCCTATTATATAATATAGAAGATCTGGAGTCCCGGAACAAAGCATCCCCTCAGCCAGATTTGCTACATGAACTCACTAAACTTAGGCTAGACCTGCGACTCCTTCTTTTTGACAACCACAACAAATTAGTCAGTAAACTGAAAGTAAACTACTACGCTAGCGCCAATAAAGCAGGAGCGTTTTTAGCCAACCAACTCAAGAACCGTAGGGCTAAAACTAGGATACCTCACCTCATTGGTCCAGCTGCTGGTCAAAAAGTGGTTGATCCTGCGGCCATAGCCGACAAACTTAGAGAATATTATAGCTCTCTATATAACCTGAGAGAAGATCCGTCCTGCACCGCGTCTACACCAGATGATATCACTAAATTTTTGTCCTCTTTACATCTCCCTACTCTGAACGACGACCAACTAAAAGACCTCAATCAGCCTATTTCGGAGAGGGAAATCCTAACACATATCAAATCCTTACCTAACCACAAATCTCCCGGCCCGGACGGTTACTCGGGCGAATACTATAAAACCTTTGCAGGACTATTAACCCCACATATAGCTCCTGTGTATGGGAATGCTGCGCATACGGCCACTTTTCCGGAGGAAATGTTGAGAGCCACCATTGTTGCCTTCCCACAGCCTGGGAAGGAACCCAACACTCCAGCTAATTTCCACCCAATTTCCCTTTTAAATACAGACATCAAGCTATACGCTAAAATTATAGCCTCTAATTATACACTGTTGCCGTCCCTGATACACCTAGACCAGGCTGGATTCCTGCTTAAAAGACAAGCTCCAGATGCCACGCGGAGAATTATTATTATTCATGAAGCCGACAAGACACTCCTTTTGACCCTAGACGCCGAAAAGGCATTTAACAGAATATACTGGTCATACATGGAACAAGTCTTACACAAATTTGCCGCCAAGACACTCCTTTTGACCCTAGACGCCGAAAAGGCATTTAACAGAATATACTGGTCATACATGGAACAAGTCTTACACAAATTTGGTTTTGTAGGGCCTATCTTTGACACTATAATGGCACTATACTCTTGCCCCTCAGCTAGAGTTTTTGATTTACTGATGGAACCATTCGCAGAGTCAGTTAGAAAAGATCCCGCAATACACGGCTTTGTTTTTGCGCAATGACAGCATAAAATACAACTCTTTGATGTCATGATCTTCATGCTCACGGACCCGGCCTCTTCTCTGGTAGAAATGCAGCGCCTCATCCACAAATTTGGACTTGTATCATATTATAAAGTCAACGACACAAAGTCCCACTTGCTTAACCTAAACATTTCAGCCCCGATGCAAGCGTCTCTGTCCTCTTCTCTCCCATACGCCCGGAGCACCAAGGTAGTATCCTATTTAGGTGTCACTCACGTCTCAACCTGATATGTTGTTTTGGGTGAACTACCTCCCCTTTCTAAATGTTCTCCAAACTGACCTAAAGGTGCTGTCCAACCATGAACTTTCCTGGTCAGGACGACTAGCAGCCTTTAAAATGGTGGTTCTTCCCAAAATATTATATCTTTTTAGAACGCTGCCGATTCCCATACCCAACACCTACTTTAAGAACCTTAGATCTCTGCTACATAAATATAACTGGCAGCATAATTGAGCGAGATGTGCATATGCCCAACTGATAAAGCACAAAACGGTGGATGGGATGGGCATGGTAGATCCTAAAGACTACTATCTAGCGGTGCTTATTGAACAGCTTAGGCATTGGTTTAGGCCCTCCACAGATGTGCTTTGGTGGCAGATTGAAAGTTCCATGGTAACCCGCCATAACTTAACTAATTTTCTCTTAGCTAGTACAAGGGCAGGATTTCCCGAAGACTGTCTATTTCCTCCTATCACAGCTTCTATTGAAGCGTGGAGACATATTTGCTCCCTCCCCTTCGCAGTCGACTCAACTATACTCCTTCCACAGCCAATTGGTATTTTGGAAATACTTATACCCGACCTTAGATAATGGCATTCTAACTCTATAGTTTCAATATCCAATTTGTATGCCAATGGTAAATTTAGATCCTTTACAGACTTAAGCAGACAATATAACCTCCCTCGGATAGAGCTGTTCCGCTATTTGGAAATTCGCCACCTTATAGGGACGACTATACCGACGGAGGTTCGGTTTCCCAACAGCATTTGGGCCTTCTTTCACAACCCACACACTAAGACCAGGGGTATATCTCTGGTGTATGGTACGTTGCAAGAGAAACTCGTTTTTACCAAGTCCCTCCCATTCCAGAAGTGTGAAACGGACCTGGGAACACAGTACTCCCAGGCCCGGTGGAGTACGGCTCTTAAGACATCGCTTTTGGCGACCAAGTGGGAACTGACCCTGAAGATCACATTGCGATGGTACCTTACACCTTATAGGTACTACAGGGGACGTTCTGCACAATGCTGGAGAGAGTGTGGGGCAGTGGGCACCCTCCTACAAACTTTCTGGGAATGCCCTCTCCTCCACGGATATTGGGTGGAGGTCTTTAACATTATTAGCACTATAAGCTCCATCAGAATTGATCCCACCCCTGATCTGGCAATACTGAACTTAGGGATTGAGATTTTTCCACCCAGTAGTAGAATTGTTATAACTCATGTCCTACTAGCTGCACGTCTACTTATAGCCAGAAATGGGAAAAAGCTTGAGGCCCCATCCCTCACCCACCTCATCCACCTGGTACAACTCCATTACAAGTTTAAAAGGGCTAAAGCATTTAATAATCAATCAAGCAGTTTGATGCCCTATGGTGACCATGGACCGATTGGTTCCCCACATTTGAACGCACTATCCACTAATTCATCTGGCTCCGTGGATAGGATATACCTCTCGCCCGAACTGGGCAGGGAAGGACGGCACTGTACCCAATACATGAGGCGAGAGTGTTATTTCTCTATCCACTGCCCTAGATATTGGCATGGATGTTGTGATAGACGGAATCTGCCACTTACGATACTGACTGTGATTCATTATGCTAGATTTTGTTTTTGTGTGTTTTGCCTAATTTAAAAACTGTTATATGCTGTATTCGACCTCAGCACAATGTGTACATATGTGACTATGCACACAGGCAGATGTTTATCTGATTTTCAATTTTCGTATTGTTGGAAAACTAAATAAAACTTTTTTTCACAAAAAAAACCAAAGTGAAATGAAAACGTATAAACTGTCATATAGTGATTTCTCTTTGTCTTTATTGGGGAACTACAAGCCCCTTTGGGCAAACTGATAAACATTTTGTGCAACAGCTTAATTTTTTTAATGCTTCATTTTCCATCAAAATAACATATTGTTGACTGTGACTTTAGCTTCACAATATTTACTGGCGCTGGAATGTTCATGTGCTTGCAAGGGCTAAAAACACAAATTCTTCATATTGGTACATTGTGTTTTTGCAGCGGTGCTTTGAGCTCCAGCCAAGATGGAGCTCAGCCATGGACACGTTATCCGTCCCAAAAAAAGGGTAAAAAATTCATTTCAGTAGAGCGTTGTATGACGGAATAAATGTAAATCAAAGTACTGCAGCGCTGAATACTGAAAAATGGCCTGGCCAGGAAGGGGGTGTAAACACCTGGTCTTCAAGTGGTTAATTAGGCTAGACGTAAAGGAGGCTGCAAGCTGCCGTGACTTTCCCCGCTGATTTATTCCAGTGGCTTTTTGTTTTTTAATAGACGCATGGATTCACAAATTAGAAAAGTACATTCAAACTTACCTCCACTGTCAATTTCAAAATTGCTTTTCCATACATAAAGAATCATGATATTGGAAATGTTAAGTAAACACATTAAAGACTACATTTAAATTGCCATGGCTTAATAAGGATCTAAGAGACAGAAAATAAAATGTGGCATTAATACAGCTAGGAGACATTTAAATATTTAGGAGTTTTCTTTTTTTTTTTTTTCTTTATTTACACAGGGTTGCAGTTAACAATTGTGTTATATTCCATTGGTGTTTTTTCTGCTTTAGAAGAGGTTTTTCTTAGGGATGTCCCGATACCGATGCTTTACCTTCCGTGGTGGGGTCCTCTGCGCAGGCTGAGCGGAGGAGCGTTGCGTCACTGCTGTGTGCGGAGCTCCAGGTGGGGTCCTAATGTAGGTGGCCGGCAACTGCCCAGAGGACCCCACCTGGACCTCCGCCCACAGCAGTGACGCTCCTCTGCTCAGCGCCGCCGACGTCCTCCTCACATCAGTGGCAGATCCAGGTGGGGGGGGCAAGGGGGCAAATGCCCGCACAGCCGCCGAGGGGACATACAGCTGTCCCTGTCACAGACTTTATTGCGGTTCAGTGTAAAAAACCGGCATAGTACAAGTACTGTGCCGTTTTTTTACTCTGAACTGCAGTAAACTCTGACAGTCAAAGCTGTATTCTGTGCGGCGGGGCTGGAGAGGCTGTCACTTTTTTTTTTACTTACCACGTCGCGCCGAGCGTCGCATCACTGCTGCTCCGGTGGGCGGCGCTCCAGGCAGTCGCTAGCCAGCTAAATAAGGACCCCACCTAGAGCGCCGCCCACCGGATCAGTAGTGACGCGACGATCCTCTCCAGCTCAGCGCAGATGGAGTTCTCATGTGTGAGGAAAATCGTGAGGCACCACGATCGAGGCAACAGTGAGTAAGACGGGGCCTGGGGTTAGTTTTTTGTGTGATCTACTGCTGCAGTGCATTCTATATGTACTGTACATATACAGTACATATAGAATGCACTGCATCAATAGATTTACAATTCTGCACTGCTATTCTGAATGATCGGTAGTACAACTACATGTTATGTACTATGGATCATGATTTAACCTATTCATGTTAGCAGGGGATAATTGTAACTCTATTACTGCAATGTACGGGACGTGTGCTGTATATGTACCATAGTCATTGTTTGGGGCCAATCACATGCCTCCATGATGGTATGGCATGATGGATAAGTACCTGCTTGTATTTCTCAGCATTGAGGGCACCAGTGATCCTGACCAAATCGCCATCTCCATTGGCAGAAATGCAGCCCCAGACTTGCAAGGATTCTCCACCATGCTTCACTGTTGCTTCAAACACTCCTTATTGTACCACTCTCCAGCCCTTCGGCGAACAAACTGCATTCTGCTACAGCCAAATATTTCCAATTTTGACTAATCAGTCCAGGGCACCTGCTGCCATTTTTCTGCTGCACCTCAGTTCCTATGTTTTTATGCATAGTTGAGTCACTTAGGCTTGTTTCCACATCAGAGGTATGGCTTTTTGACTGCAAGGCCGCAAAAAAAGTTGGATGAAAATTATTCCAAAAGATCATAAATGCCATAGATCATGATTTAACCTATTCATGTTAGCAGGGCAGAATTGTGAGCGCCTCCCACAAGCTGAGCACCGAGACGCGATGCAGCGATCCTGCCCAGCACCTACTACAAGAGGCACCTCGTGAGGCAACAGGGATCGGAGTGAAACTGTGAGTGAGGGAAGCTGGGACAGGGCTGGCTGTAAATCTATTGCTATAGTGTACTGGACCTGTGTAATGTATATGTAGTACATATATACAGCACACACCTCCACTACACTACAGCAATAGATTTACAATTCTGCCCTGCTAACATGAATAGGTTAAATCATGATCCATAGTACATAACATGTAGTTGTACTATGGATCATTTAGAATAGCCTGTCCCTTTTAAAAAAAAAAAGTATCAGTAATTGGTATCGGCAAGTACATGAGGGGAAGTACTTGTACTTGGTCCTGAAAAAGTGGTATCGGGACATCCCTAGTTTTTCTTTTACTGCTGTTGTGTCAGACAAGCCAGGCACAGCAGTCTCCACTGTTCATTAATGGCAACAATTAGTTGATCCTTCGGCAGAGATCATGTGACAGTTCTTAGGCCTTTAAAAGGTATCCTGGAATAAAAAGTTGTTAAGCTCTTTTCTTTTTCATTATTCATCAATCTAAGCAAAACTGTTCACAGAGCTTTATGTTAGCACTTGTTTATATCTACTTTGAAATCTAAGGGGGTTATTCACAAAGGAGCCGAAGGATTCAGCCGTAGCTTTGGCTGATCATTCGGCTGCCGGAGCCCTTCGGTTCAGTCGAAGCGAAGGGCTGCTGTACGGGCTATTCACTATAGCCGTACAGCAGCTTCGACTGAGCCAAAGTGACACCCGAAGTGGGGCGAAGGGCTGGCCGTAAAACCCTGCAAATGACAGCTGGGCGGAGCCAGCCGTAATGATAGATCAGCGTCCCCAAATGACCTGGGGGACGCTGATTTGTCATTAAACAATAACAACTGGGCTGTGACAAATCCCAGCAATAGTACATTATAGTATAATGTTGTACTATTGCTGGCATTTGTTGTATTCCGCTATAGCTGCTGGTATTCTGCATTTCGCCGTATAATCATTGTGACGGACTGAACCGTCACTGGTGCTGTTGGAGGAGCCTGGGGGCTAGCCTCCTACCTACTGACTATGGACCCAGAACTATGGAGACCCCCCCTCGGACCTCTTGGGGTTACAATGAACCATTCTACCAGGTTTATGTGTGGAGGGATGTACTGTACATTTTCCCTGGCATTACATTTGGATGACCATGTGTTTATTATAGGTACTGGCTGTGACTCCCGGAGCACTTAAGGGGGATAATTCTGGACATTGAACTGTTACAGTTTAGTGGTCCCTTTGTTGTATTGTGTTGATGATGATATTAGGATAGCTGATTCTAGGAGTAGCTGACTCCGGGTGTAGATGAGTAGTTCACCCTATGATACACTCAGGAGATAATCCCATCACATGTGTCTCCTCTCTCCCTATTCATTCATTAAGGCATCGGGGAGGGGATGTCTGTTTGCATGCTGTTCATGCTTGATTGCGTTATGCGTTTGGACTTCTTGAACTGTATATATATTGAGGTGGTCTTCAATAAAGCAGTTCTTGGTTTCCACCTCAACATTGGTGTTGTCTAATGATTGAGTGGTTTAGCGTTCTGTCCTAATATATTGGTTCTGTCCAATAATTAGGCAGGTTTGGGCTGAGGACACTGGAATTCGGGTTCCAGCAGAGAGGAAGCTGTTTGCTGACGGAGGTACCCAGTCAGGGTACCAGACGGTCCGTCACAATCATTATACAGCGCACTGCGGAATTCCACCAGCTATAGAGGACTACAAATCGCAGCAATAATACATTATATATATAGCGCAATGCAGAATAACGCCAGCTACAGAGGACTACAAATCCCAGCAATAGTACATTATAGTATAATGTACTATTGCTGCATTCCTCTATAGCTGCTGGTATTCTGCACTGCGCCGCTGTATAATGTACTATATTGCACACCACACTTTTTTTTTACTTCCACCGCACCAATCTTGCTCCCGTGATGGACTACAATCTCAATAGAAACTAGTAGTCCATCACTGGAGCCCTTTTTTTTTTTTATCCGATTAATTGAACTTAAAGTGACATTAAACCCTCAGATTTTTTAACATAAAACAATACTGTAATGTGTGCCTTACTGTAATCCATGGTTGTTTCCCTTCTCTTTACTGCTCTTCCTTTTAAATCTGTATCTCTTCTCATGCTGGGCAGAACTTCTGTTTTGCAGCAGACTGAGGGTTTAATGTCACTTTAATAATCGGCTAACCGATTATGAAAATAATCGATAGCTGCAGCCCTACTGAACTGCATATTCCAGATCTTACTAATGCTTTGTACAGGGGCAGGATTATGGGGTCTATTCACGAAGCTGCCGAAGGATCTGGCCGTAGCTTCGGCCGACCCTTCGGCTAGCTTCGGCCCCAGGACCCCTTCGGTTCAGTAGAACCGAAGTAGTGCTGTACGGGCTATTCACAATAGCCCGTACAGCTCCCGATC